>NC_134354.1:644474351-644655704 GCF_048569485.1 Anomaloglossus baeobatrachus
CCGAGTTCTTACTTTTTGGTGAAAAAGTGGTCACACATGAGAATCAGTGGCAGCAGAAGTTAGGATTAGTGATGAGCGGCCGTGTTCAGTGCTGCTCGTTACTTGATCAAGCATCGGGGTGCTAGGGTAGTTGCGGAGCTCAGCCGAGTATCACGGGTATTCGGATATTTCGTCTGTGAAACAACTACCACAACACACAGATTTGCTTTACCGCATGATATGTGCAGACACCCCAGGGAGAGCCATTCACAGACTCTGAACCACTCCCTTGGGGGAATAAAACAAGGTTCTCAGAAGTAGTGTGACCAACAAGAAAAAACAACAAGAGAATACGCCTCCCCTCGCACCAGAAATGCTCTGTATATGGCTGGCTGCATGTGGCAGGCATAATGCCCGTTACTCACATTGAGCTTGTCGGAGTATCTGACCAGCTCCAATTGAGTAATAAGCATTCAAGCATTTTAGTCCTGGTCCATCACTAGTTAGGATCCTTTCTTATGTGCCACCATCAATATCTCTTTAATCTAAAAATTAAGGATCAAATGAAAAAAAGCCCAAAACCCTTGATGAGGAATAGCACCCAAAATGAAATGTGCACTCAATGGGGATGGTTAATGCATCTCACAAATACATATGGCAATTTTTCTGTATTTTGGACATTTCCCTTCCAATCTATATTTTTCGATATATTGACGATTTCATAAATGTCTGATCATTGGGGGGACTCAGCGGTTGGACCCACTTTGGATATACTGCAAACCAATGAATAAGTGCCTGAAGGGGTTTCCATACTATACAATTTTTTGAAGAAATGTTTTAGGGACATGAGTTTGAGGCACGTAATAATATAGAAATATTACAGCTTCTCCTCCTTAGTGCAGTGCCTCCTACTTATTGCAGCCTTTCTCATAGACTACACAGCGCTCCATTTTTAGACGGGGTGCTTATATCAAAACTCACATAATATAAGCAATTATATCAAAAATATATAATACATATCATTATATAAAAAATGATGAAGAGGGTCTGACCAGCGCGGATGTAATTTTATTTTTATATCATTTTAAGATTAGGGAAGCCAGGCTGAAGAAAATTGTGATGTAAGAACACTACTTAAGGAATAATCATTAAAAGAGCTAAAAAGCCTTTATAAAGAATGTAGGAAGAGACCCAATCAGCCACTCGCCTCTGTAGAAGAGGAAAACCCTCTAATTACGCTGCAGTAATGAACACATTATACTACAACAATGGGCGGCACAAGCTAATTAGTAAATGATGATGAGGCTGGCATCTGTGCACACTACTGATCGGAGTCTGTGTTTCCTGTAGGCATGGGTGACAGCAGATGGCAGGAAGAAGCCAGGGTCTGCTTATTGGCGAGGGAATAGGGTAAAACAGACTGCAATAAACACTGGGGCTTCCCTGCTGCAAATATAGGATGATGCAGACCATCATTAGAGAAGAAATGCCATAAGAAACCAATCAGAGGCCATTCATAAGCAAGCGTATTCAGGCAAATGACGATGGCTGACACAGGAGAGCAATAGCTTATCTTCTCACCTTTAGTAGCTGTACAGGATATACATCAACACCAGCAAATCGAAATGGGTATGTCAGCGTCAGAGCTCAAATCGTTGCAGTTCATTTCCAAATAATTCCAAATAAATTACTAAAGTCAACTGTTTATCTGAAAAAGGGATATACTGTACGTCCAGAAAGCTGTCACATTCCTAGCAATGTTATTCTTAGGCTGCTTTCACACCTCCGGTTTCTGCAATGCGGCACACTCCGGCACTTTGCAGGAAAATCGCAACCGTTTTTTTTGCTGCCGGTTGCGATTTTCCTGCATAGACTTTAATTAGTGCCGCATTGTGCCGCATGGCCTTGCGTTCCGTCCGGTTTTTGCCGCATGCGGCAGATTTAGCCGATGCGGCGGCCGGATGGAACGTTGCCTGGCACATTTTTTCGTGCGGCAAAAAAACCCGCATCGCGCCGCATTCGGCCGATGCGGCGCATTTTTCAATGCATGCCTATGGCGGCCGGATGCGGCGCGATGCGGCAATAACCGCATCCGGCCGCCGCATGCGGTTTTTGCCACTGCGCATGCTCAGTAGCATGCCGCAAGCGGCAAAAACCGGACAGGCCGCATGGGAAAAACTTATGCAAAGGATGCGGTGTGTTCACCGCATCCGTTGCATAGCTTGCACAGCCGGATTGAGCCGCACAGCTCAAGCCGGATGTGTGAAAGCAGCCTTAACTGGTAGAATTAGTCCGTTTTGCATGGGTGTATCTGATTTTATTGTTTGTTGTTTGTCTGTGGTTAAAGGGAACCTGTCATCAGGATTTTCCCTCTATAAGCTGCGGCCACCACCACTGAGCTCTTATATACAGCATTCTAAAACACAGTATATAAGAGCCCAGGCCACTCTGTGTAAAATAAAAAAACATCTTTTATTATATATATTTATTATTCACCTAGAAGGGCGGTTGGGTCCGATAGGCGACGCTGCTCTTGGTCCAACACCTCCTCTCTTCCTTCGATCGCTGTCCTCCTTCATAGGTCTGTGTGGACGACGCGCCCTACTTCATCCACACAGAGGTCTCCATTGCGCTCCTGCACATGCGCACTTTTATCTGCCCTGCTGCAGGCAGAGCAAAGAACTATAAGGCCTGTTTCACACATCAGTGATTCTGGGACGTTTGTGCTTTTTTTTAAACGTACCAGAATCACTGACATACACAGACCCATTATAATGAATGGGTCTGCTCACACATCAGTGATTTTTCACTGCACGTGTCTCCGTGCGGCGTACCTGCGTGTGCGTGATTGCCGCACGGAGACATGTCCATTTTTTTCTGGCATCACTGATGTCCCACGGACCACGCAGTGGTGTGATCCGTGAAACACGTGCCAGAAAAAAACGTGCTTTTAAAATTAAAATCATTTTTACTCACCCGGCTCCAGCGATGTCCTCTGCAGCCCGTGCAGACTGCTGCTTCTGAGCCGGCTCATTACTGTCGCGCATATTCATGATGCACGACACAGCCGACCCGGAAGCAGCTGCTGCGGGGGTCAGCGCCGGCCAGATGCTGCACCGCGGGAGCGATCAGCACCATGGAGAGCGGGAGCGGGCACAGGTGAGTTAATCTCTAAGTGCAATCACGGGTCACGGAGAACGGAGCCCGGATTGCACTTAGACAACCCACGTGTGCCGTAATTCACGGCACACGGAGGGACATGTGCGTGTTTTATACGCCAGTGAAAAACGTCAGTGTTTTTCACTGACGTGTGAAACGGGCCTAATGTGCAGGGAAAAGGTCAAAAAGCGTCTGCGCAGGCGCACTACAATACCTTGATCTGCTCTCAGCAGGGTGAACCAAAGTGTGCATGCGCAGGAGCGCAACGGAGGCCTCTGTGTAGATGACGCAGGACGCGTCATCCACACAAAGCTGGGAAGGAGGACGGCGACTGCACAGGATAGAGGAGGCACTGGACCCGAGAGCAGTGACGTCTATCAGACCTGACTGCCCTGCAAGTGAGTATCATAAAGGTCTTTTTTTCGTTATACAGAGCGGCCTGGGCTCTTATATGCTGCACTGCTGTATATAAAGGCTGATGGGTGGTGGTCGCAGGTCACAAGAGACAAAACTGGTGACAGGATCCCTTTAAAAACGTTGTTACTGATATTTGCAATGGGTACTGGTTTTTTTTTTCAGCTATCTTGAGAAACGTAGGTCTAAAAAGCTGGAACCCAATGTGAAATATTTCAAATTGCCTGATTTACCTATGTGGCAAATTTTGGGCAGATTAATTGTAACGTAATATACTGCTCAAAAAATAAAGGGAATACTTAAACAAGGAATTTGTATTTTAGTGTTCCCTTTATTTTTTTTTTGAGCCGTATATTTGTGTTGAATTCAATTTATTTAATAAAATATCTCTAGAACAGTAGGTCCTAGGACAAGGAAACTTGGTGTAAAACCTCCCTATGTGCCTGGTTTACCAATATGCCAAATTTGTGGCAAATTGGTGCAGTTGTTTAGTAGCAAATTAATATTCCCTTTTTGTATTCCATTTTTGGGGTGAATATCTGGAGAATGTTAGGTTCTAGAGAGTGGAAATCCATGTAAAACATTCAGAAGTGCCTGATCTAGGTTGCAACATTCATAAAAAACGGACATCAGACAACAGATATCAGAAAACATACAACAGAAACGTTAATAATTTATCTAAGTATAGCTATAGGATAGTAAGTATAGTCAATAATACGAAAAATAAAAGTCAAGAAAATATTACAGTCATGGTATACCCCTTTAATGATAATTATAATAGCCATAACATAGATGATTTTTGTAGTATATTAACATAAACAAACGAAGGAGGTCACACACTACTGTAATAACAAACTCTAACAATTAACATCTCCCGTCTGAGATCTGACTTCTCATGTTATGAACTGGCATAGTTAGTTAGACAACATAAAAATCAGCAAGTTAACAGTTGACTTGATTTTTTTTTATATGTTGTCATTCTCCTGATATGAGAGCTTATATCTTACATAGTGTACAGGTTGTTGCTAAGGAGATTGACCACCAGAGCCTCAGAGCCTGGAGGATGAGTGTGTGAAGTACATTCCAGATTGTGGTGATAACTCCTGAAGTCTCAGCCACATCTCACCAGCCAATTAATTTCTATAGAGTCGTTCACCTTCTCTTTCCTATCAGTTTCTGATCTGCTATCAGCCTGCAAAATCAAAATTCCCCAGCCGCTACCATCCACCAACGGCAGTCCCCACATTCAAAAGCCCTGTTATTTCTATATACAAATATAGGGATAATAGTGTATATTTTGGAACAAGCATTAATGTGGGTTGTGACGGGGTGTACATCAGAGCAAAGAGAGACAACAGGCCGAGGATGATCCAACAGGTTTACTAACAGGAATACAGGAACAGCACACGACAAGTCCAAATAAAACAGATTCGGGGGCACCTCCCGATAATCCAAAGTGCCAGATCACAACGTAATAGTCCTTTTCAGAGTCCCAGAAATCCCACACAATCCACTGGACGGCGAGGTCTGTCCGCAGATTCAGATCTCGCTCCCTTCCTCTTCAAAAACTCAACTCCCAACTGCATTTAGAAACAGGAGTGAATTGTTTGAGCTCGTGGGCCCGCCCCTCAAGGGTAGGGGTCTATGCAATGGTTGGGCCCACTAGAAGATTCTAGAATGTTGGCTCCGGGATGTCTACAGGTTTGTGTAGTTGGCGTTATCCACTGCTTACGAAACAATGAGAAGTTCCCCTGGCTGTGTGGACAAGAGATAATTGCATTATGGGCCCAGAGACACAGGAGATGGGGGGAAGGTATGGTTACTTACATCCCAAGACATTTCAAAGTGTTCAGTAAGTACAACCAAAGGAAAGTGACATCACATCCTGACATAGTATTACAGCAAATACAGTGAGAAGGTAAAATACATCATGACAATTCCTTCCCCCTCCCAACTTGTGTACGTACTAGGGACCTCTACAGGTCACTGGTTAAGTACACACAGGCAGAGCGTTACTTACATGTGGCTTCATGCAGCCACGAATTGGCATCGTAGCTCTCCCACATCATTGCCCAGGAGAACAGCTGCAGGCAGACCACCCATCACCCCAACCACACATCGCCTGACCCCAAAACCAAAGTTCAGATCCACAGTGGCTGTGGGAATAGTCCTCCATTGTCCACCAGCCAGTTCAATAACAATCCCAGGTCCTCTATGGATTGCCTCAGGCCGAACCACTCGGGGATCAGCCAGTGTGAGGAAAGCACCCGAGTCACAAAATCCAACAAGTCTCTGTCCATCCAGCACAACCTCCTGCAAGTGCTTACCTCGATGAGCAGAAGTCGTCATAACTGCGGGTCGCACCCCGTAAACTCCTGGTGGTGCAACATGGGGGGCTGAGTCACTAGGCCAGTCTTCACATAACGGTGCCACATCTTCCTCCATGGCACTGGGCTGTAAATAATTAACAATCCGATTGGGTGCAGGATCAGTCCTCATTTGAACAGCTGGGCAGGAGACTTGCCGATGCCCTGGCTGTCCACATTGATAGCATCTGAGCTGGGTCTCCCTCCATCCAAGGCGTCCTCTTGGGTAAGGGGTAGGGGAACTTGGAGGCCGGCTCCCACCTGAAGGTGCTGTAGGGGTTTGAGGATGATTCCTCCATGGCCTGGCTGGGCATGAGGCCTGCAAATGCCCGGGATGCCTACAAACATAACACCTGCGCTCTGTTACTTCCTCTCCCCGGCGTATTCCAGAAAGTGCAGTAGAAGCAACTGGAGGCACATTAACACGGGTATCAACATGTGGTGGCTTAGAGGAACGGGGAACAATGGGGACAGAATAACTGGGGGCATCCGGTGTTGTGGAGCTGTTAGGCGTCTCTCCATCCTCCAACAGAACCCTCCACTGAGGCTTGATGGTGAGAGCCTCATCAGCGAGAGCAGCAGCTTCCTCCACTGTCGCTGGTTTTCTCTCACGCACCCATTCCCGGATCTCAGCGGGGCACTGGGCAAAGAATTGTTCTTTTAGGATGACCTGCAGGAAGGTCTCCCAAGATAAGGCCTCCTCTGCCTCCAGCCAGCGATTACATATTTGTTTGAGTCTATGAGCATATATCTTAAAAGACACTTCCCCATCACAGGCTAAAGCACGGAACTGAGTCCTGTAAGTGTCTGGGGTCACAGCATAATGTTCTAGAATAGTCTGTTTAATATCCGCATACTCACAGTTCCACCGAGGGTCCATAGCTCTATAGGCTTCAGCAGCTCCCCCCTCTAGGAGCCCAACCAGATGCCGGACACGCTCCCTGTCCGGGACTTCCATTAATCGACACTGATGCTCAAAGTCCTGGAAGAAGCCCTCAATGTCGCCTGCAGCCTCATTAAACGGCTTAAAGTCTTTGCGGGACACCCTGGGAAGTTCCCTCATGATGGGTGCTGGGGTTACAGTCTGTCTGGAACCTCTCGCGGCTTCCACAGCGAGCTCCTTATCCAGCAGTGCCATCTCCTCCATCCTGCGCTCCTTCTCTTTAGCTCCACGCATGGCCTCCCTCTTATCTTCTATGGTGGCCTCATCTCCAAGCAGTGCCATCTCCTCCTTGTACCACACAACCCATTGACTTTTTTGGGTATTCACCTCCGGCTGCCGTCTTTCTTCCGTTTGCTGTGAGGATCCTTCCTCCACGTCATTTTGCGAACAGACTCCTTCTAGCGCCTCAATCAGCTGCTCCTTGGAGAGTCCTTTGAAACGAACTCCTACTTCACGGGCCTTTGATTGCAGGCTCCCCAAAGTCCAGGTCTTGTACTCTGCAGTGCTGGTTCCTGATGTTGAGCCATTGTCCTCCATTCCTTCTGCTCTGATCCCAGCGCTGCCAACCAGTTTGTGACGGGGTGTACATCAGAGCAAAGAGAGACAACAGGCCGAGGATGATCCAACAGGTTTACTAACAGGAATACAGGAACAGCACACGACAAGTCCAAATAAAACAGATTCGGGGGCACCTCCCGATAATCCAAAGTGCCAGATCACAACGTAATAGTCCTTTTCAGAGTCCCAGAAATCCCACACAATCCACTGGACGGCGAGGTCTGTCCGCAGATTCAGATCTCGCTCCCTTCCTCTTCAAAAACTCAACTCCCAACTGCATTTAGAAACAGGAGTGAATTGTTTGAGCTCGTGGGCCCGCCCCTCAAGGGTAGGGGTCTATGCAATGGTTGGGCCCACTAGAAGATTCTAGAATGTTGGCTCCGAGATGTCTACAGGTTTGTGTAGTTGGCGTTATCCACTGCTTACGAAACAATGAGAAGTTCCCCTGGCTGTGTGGACAAGAGATAATTGCATTATGGGCCCAGAGACACAGGAGATGGGGGGAAGGTATGGTTACTTACATCCCAAGACATTTCAAAGTGTTCAGTAAGTACAACCAAAGGAAAGTGACATCACATCCTGACATAGTATTACAGCAAATACAGTGAGAAGGTAAAATACATCATGACATGGGTAGTATATAATAAATATGAGTTTTATATTCCTACTTGCAAATGCTAAACATTCCTATCCCATTTTTCTTTTCCACTCAGGGAACAGCGCCGCCTCCCACCAGTCACCCATAACAATAAGAAAGTATTGACTGGAGAGATATGTGCTGCTCCAGACACAACTTGAGCACAACCCTTTGGCCTCAGCTCCACTTGCGTTTTACATAGACGAGTGCAACCCAATAAAACATGCGCATTGCACTCGCACCAGTGTAAAACTATGGGGCAGTGTCCATCTGCTCTTCTTTTCTCATGACATATCGGCATGAGAAAAGAATTGCAGCATGCTGCGTTTGTCAGCGAGTCTTGGCTCACACACATCCATACAAGTCTATGGGTGCATTTCCCATATTGCACTGCACTCAGATGTCATCCGAGAGCAGTGCGATAAACGGTGAGACAGGCAGCGGAGGAAAGAGAGAAAGTGCTCCCCCTCCTTCTCTGCAGATATGATCCAATCACAACATTGGATCACAGTCGCATGACACTTGGCTCATGGTCGCAGCAGAGTCGGAGCTAAGAGTCATTAGCATACATCTTCCAATGCTCTCGCATTGGAAGTGATGCACAAGTGGAGCTGAGGCCTTAAATACATATTCACTACATAAGCCTGCAACTCTTGCCTAGTCCAACAGAAACTGAAGTCGTGCCACTCCCAGCTGAGCTATAACATTAACTAGGAAAGCCACCTGTCAATAAAAAAAACCAAAAACATAGAAACGTTTGTTTTTAATTGGAGTAAAACACTACAGTCAGTCATCTGTCTCTTATTAGGCTGTGTGCTGTTGTTTATTTACAATGATAGTTTTATCACCAGGATATTATGACTGCTTAGACAACCGGGAAAGGGAGCCTGTGTCCGACCACCTCCCCTCCTCTGATAAGCAGCTCACTGTCAATAGACAATGTACATACAAAGCTGTACTGTGGGTGGGGTTAGCTCTCTCAGCTCTGCATCACGATACATCTAAGAAATCTGATTGTGTCCCAACTGTTACAACCAGTAAACTAAGTGATACATCACTGGAGTTGGGGTTTCTTCATCTCAGGTGAGGTAACAAAAATCTGGTGACAGTTTCCCCTTAAAATTCTGATGTTTGTGTGTAGCACAAGATACAAAAACACGAGTACAAGCAAAAGATGTTTAGGTCCCCACACATTAGACAATATTAACAGGATCAGCCAACAGTCTATTGCACATGGAGGCCTCCCTTCTCCCCCAGCCAATGATGTCAAGGATATAAGGATCTAGCATGTCTGTTTTCCAGCAAGGATCCTTTTGTTTTCCAAGATGTAAACCAGTGCTGGAGGAGTCTTGAAGCGGCCCATTCATTGAAAAGAAAGAAGCACTTGGCCAACAGCTATTTATGGGGGACTTTACAGTGTGACCTATGCAATTATTTTCTATTACAACACTATTAGAGATGAGAGGATGACTTTGTGCCACCTTGGTCCACAGTATTGGTCAGTGCTCTTTGGCTGTGCTCAGGAGCTGCAAAAATCTGATCTTTCAGGTTAAACTGAGTGGCGTTTTAGTCGCCAGCTTGACGACACACAGATGATATCTTACTGTCATGATTCACTTATGGCTCTGCTCTACGCAGAGCCATTGTGTCCTAGGTGTTTTCTTGTTGTCTGTATTCTCCAGGTTCAGGCTCGGTGGGAGGGGCCTATTTGGTTGTGCTTTGTTCCAGATGATTGTTCTACTTTATCTTGGAACTGTTTCACCCGGAACGCCACCAGTAATAGTTCCTGCTCTGTAGTGTACGCTTCTGGTTTTCATGAGTTGTTCTGATCTTGTCCCATTACCTTGCATCGCATACCCTGACCTCCGTCCCTCTCGCATTGTCTGTTCTCCCTGTCTACCTGACCCCCGACCTGTTTTGTGACCCTGGCCAGGCTGTCTACTCTGTACCTTTGTGTCCGCTCGGCTTCCAACCCTGGCTTGTTCTCTGACCACGGCTCTGCTCCCCTTCTGTACGTGACACTACTTCCCGGCTTACTGACCACCGGCTTGCACGTGACCTCGGCATCTCTTTCTCCTCTGCACTGTCGTGACCTCCCGGCTTCTGACACTCGGCTTGATTGACTACTCTGCAGACTGTCTCTGCCTTGCTACTAGTGACCCTTAGCGGTCAAGCGCCTCACTACACCTACTAACTCTACACCATTGCAGTGTACCTGCCCCCCATGGTGGTGAGCGTTACACTTACCAGCTTGATTAGTTAAGGAATCCCTGAAGGTAAGAAAATTCAGATATATCCTGTCCATGACGAAAAAGTACTGACCAGGACCATGAACCAGAACTGGGGTTACACGAAGCGATCTGCTCATCTCTAAAGAGCACCACACCATCAGCAAACTACAGTCCTAGTCTATAGACACAAATAATTTTCCAAGGATACCAGACAATATTTTTAACATGTTACGAAGCATCACAGTGAAGTGGTGCAGATCAGGAGCAGAATACCCATCACAAATAAAATCTAATGCTGACAAAAATTGAAGAAACTGTTCATAGCATACAAATTATATTGTAGAAGCGTTATTTACATATTTTTTACAGGGAGCATTTGTCTTATCTTGGAATCTCGGACTTGTTTTGTCTCGTTACCCACTGAAGGGCAATTAGGAAGGAAGTGTAAGCAGAGAGGACGTCCTGGCTTGATTATCACACATTTGTTGTAACCATTGTATACTCTTAAGGAAAGCTTGTTATTTTTGTCACTTCAAAGTATTAGTTAGAACATAATAACTTGTTACTTTTTTCCTGGTTTATAAGTCCTGGTACTTTACCTTAGTTAAAGGAAGAGTATTATGGGTTGATTCATAAAGTCAATCCCTGAAAATATGTTCAAACAGGACATATGGGCATGTAGAATGAGTTCACTTTTCATGGGTCCCCTCAATGAGCTAGAACAGAAGGCCACTTCAGGAAACCTGACCATCTATACATTACATGTTCACTTGGAAGGTCAGCGTCTATTGTTAATTTTGGCCTATAGTGACCACTGCAGGAGAAATGAGCAGTTCATAGCTTCTATCACCCGGCTGGCTTTTGTTTAACTGGTTTTGTTTAAGTGGGTATTTTAATTAGATAGTTCCTGTCCATCTATCACACACATGAAATCTTTTCTAAAATATTTTCTGAAAGAAGTTGGTTTGTGTTGTCTAGAGGCAGTGGCATAACTAGAGTCCGATGGGTCACAATGCAAAATTTTGGCCAGATGTATGGGCTCTTGTAGCATTCTAAACCTATAAAAGTATAAGTGTTGCCCCCTCCCCCAGTTCATTATGTAGTAATGTACCCCATCCTGTATTAATGTGCTCCCATCCTAGGCCCCTTCCTGGTGAACACAGTGACAAGCACAAGAGTAACAATGTTTTGAACTTTTGAATTTCAGGTTGCATATTTCCTCATCCACTACATTGTTGCATATGAGACTACCTTCATTTTATAGACAATCATATTGGCATAAATTTGACATGCGACAATTTTGCATATAATTAGTTATGCAGATTCTTGTAATGTCACTGCAATGTTACTGTTTTGCTCCTAAAAATCTAAATTTGATTTTGTTCACATTTTGTAGATCCCCCTTTGGCCTTCAATCCAGCCTGCATTCTTCTGGGCATGCTCTTGATCAGATTCAAGCATATCTCGACCAAATTTTAACCCAGGTCTCTTTTACGTGGTCTCAATGTTGGTGCATGCTGGTCCACTCACTTGGGTATGTACACAGCTTTTTCTTCCACTCTATCCACAAGTGTTTGATTGGATTGAGATCTGGGGACTGTGGAGGCCAATCCAGCACCTCTACTTTATTGTCATTGAACCATTTCTTCGCCAATTTCAATGTATGCTTCGGTTCATTGTCCAGCTGAAACATTATGTCTTCTTTTTCATACCCATAGTAGAGTGTACAAAGTAACTCATCTTGTAGGATAGGCAAAAGAAATGTTGGATCCAGCTTGTCACTCCGGATTATTCAGGCAAAGTTGTTTTACCATTTTCAATAAAATATAACTTTTCTTCTAGTTTCTTTAAAAGTCAGTCACAATGTACAATGTGAGCAAGTGATTTTACAAATAGCGGTCGGTAAAGGTTCAAGATATTTTAAAACAAGGGGTCCATGGGCCAACACAACAGTAGCTCTCAGTCCGAGGGCATAGTCCCATTAACCGAAACCAAAGACCATAGTCCATATCTCCCATCAGACTGTAAGATGGGGCACAGTCCTTCAAGTTACATTAGCCCCTCTTTTACAAGGGCTTGCATCAAGCAGTCCTTCCTTGCAACGGGGCAACCGTTCACATGAAGGGCACAGTCCATTTGCCTTCAAACCTGGTTGGAACATTGGGTTGTCCATCCTCCATTCCCCCAACAATAGTCCTTTAGCAAGGACACAGTCAATGAGGGGCAAAGTCCAGGATTGGATGGGGGTAACGTCCATAATGGGGCACAGTCCATGATCTGGTTGGTGCAAAGTCGATGGTTGCTTGGACACGTCCAGGGAAAAGGGTGTATTACCCTGTTGTGGCTCAAAGCCCTTAAATCCTGCAAGGGGTGAAAACTAAAACCTTCTGTCCATGGCAAACAACAGAGAGTCCCAGATTCAAGGACTGTCCCAGTAGAAGGTGCAACAGTCACGATGAGGGACCACAGTTTTAACTCTGACTTTTTACACTGTGGTCCTCTTTCTGTTTCAACTGAAGTGAGCGGCACTGCTGGTGAGGTTAGTGGAAAACCCAACTGGACCTATAAGGCCTGCTCAGTACTTCCGCGGGCCAGGGATCAGGCTGGGTTTAGGACTCAGATATAGACTTAGGGAACCGGGTAACCTTCTCTGCCAAGCCACCTGTTCTTACCTCTTCTGACATCACAGCCATCAGCAGCCGCCATACAGTTCATCCTGCTACTCCCTTGGCTGGCACACTGTACAGCAACTCTTCATTTTCCAATTTCCTATCACAAGATGGCACCATCTCACATACCCCTCGGTGGCCAGTCATACAGCTCCATCTCTCACACAGTGGTATCTTTCCCAGCTGGCCATCCCATTTTCTCCAGGTCTTCACCCATTCCACACTGTCAATCTGTAATGATTGGACCTTCTCCTTCCACTTTGTCCGACGGGGGCGGACACTCGTAAACCTGGACCGGCATTTCCAGAAATGGAGCTCTCTCGGATAGGCATAGCTTCTCAAGGGCTAGAGAGATCTTTGCACCCTTCTAATTCTCCAATGCCCATGATGGGTGGAGTTCTTATTTGGAGTGCAATACTATACGCCATCTCAGAGCATATGCTCAGTGCCACGTTTGAACACACAGTGGTTGTCATTTTCAATGCTCCGTGTGCCTTCCATGCAACACTTGGATCTCCGAACGCCAAGGCTTGATCCTGCTGACTAGGCAAGTGGCGCGGAGCAAAGGATTGACTTCAGATACCGTGGCATGCTACACAAAATAAACAGTCCTGGCTCAGTGTGTAGACTTATGTAATGTGGGCCATTCATCAGTGTAGATTGTATGCTGCAATTGATTTTAGCTGGCCTGCAACACATGATTGCTCAGAAGACCTCCAATTTTTAACAGTAACTATATTTGACAGTTCCTCAGAAATAACTTCAACACAAGAGTTAGCAGGCACATAACCTACATATAATTTCTTCAGTACAAAGCATTCTCAAACACAGTCTTAGGCCCCCTTCACACGTCCGTGATACACGTGCGTGTTTGGTCCGTTTCCGTATATACCGGAGACACGGCCAAACGTGCACCAATGTTAATCTATGATTGTGGTCACACGTCCGTTATTTCATTATGTCCGTGTGTGCGTGTCCGTGATCCGTATGTGTTTGCGTTTTGCACGGATGCATGTCCGTTATCTGCACGGAGCACGCACACGTGGACACAATGAAAGTCTATGGGTATGTGCACACACGTTAGTAAACACGTATGCATCTACCTATAGTCCGTGTCCGTTTGGTGTTTTTATTTCTAGTGATGTCGGCTATTCTTTCTATTTCTGTGTATGTCGGTCAATCTCCCTGAGTCCATCGGTCGGTCTCTCTGTCTCTCTGTCGGTCTCTCTGTCCCTGTCTCACAGTCTGTCGGTCAGTTTCCTCCCCTCTCTCATACTTACCGTTCCCTGATCACCGGCGCGGCGCTGCACGGCAGTCACACTGCTGCGGCGGCTTTTACTATTTTGAAAAAGCCGGCCGCTCATTAAACAATCTCCTATTCCCTGCTTTCCCCGCCCACCGGCGCCTATGATTGGTTGCAGTGAGACACGCCCCCACACTGAGTGACAGGTGCCTCACTGCACCCAATCACAGCAGCCGGTGGGCGTGTCTATACTGTGCAGTAAAATAAATAAATAAATAATTAAAAAAAAACGGCGTGTGGTCCCCCCCCAATTTTAATGCCAGCCAGATAAAGCCATACGGCTGAAGGCTGGTATTCTCAGGATGGGGAGCTCCACGTTATGGGGAGCCCCCCACCCTAACAATATCAGTCAGCAGCCGCCCAGAATTGCCGCATACATTATATGCGACAGTTCTGGGGCTGTACCCGGCTCTTCCCGATTTGCCCTGGTGCTTTGGCAAATCGGGGTAATAAGGAGTTATTGGCAGCCCATAGCTGCCAATAAGTCCTAGATTAATCATGTCAGGCGTCTATGAGACACCCTCCATGATTAATCTGTAAATTACAGTAAATAAACACACACACACCAGAAAAAATCCTTTATTAGAAATAAAAAACACACACATATACCCTGGTTCACCACTTTAATCAGCCCCAAAAAGCCCTCCATGTCCGGCGTACTCCAGGATGGTCCAGCGTCGCATCCAGCGCTGCTGCATGGAGGTGACAGGAGCTGCAGAAGACACCGCCGCTCCGGTCACCTCCACGCAGCTAATGAAGACAGCCGTGCGATCAGCTGAGCTGTCACTGAGGTTACCCGCTGTCACTGGATCCAGCGACAGCGGGTAACCTCAGTGACAGCTCAGCTGATCGCACGGCTGTCTTCATTAGCTGCGTGGAGGTGACCGGAGCGGCGGTGTCTTCTGCAGCTCCTGTCACCTCCATGCAGCAGCGCTGGATGCGACGCTGGACCATCCTGGAGTACGCCGGACATGGAGGGCTTTTTGGGGCTGATTAAAGTGGTGAACCAGGGTATATGTGTGTGTTTTTTATTTCTAATAAAGGATTTTTTCTGGTGTGTGTGTGTTTATTTACTGTAATTTACAGATTAATCATGGAGGGTGTCTCATAGACGCCTGACATTATTAATCTAGGACTTATTGGCAGCTATGGGCTGCCAATAACTCCTTATTACCCCGATTTGCCAAAGCACCAGGGCAAATCGGGAAGAGCCGGGTACAGCCCCAGAACTGTCGCATATAATGTATGCGGCAATTCTGGGCGGCTGCTGACTGATATTGTTAGGGTGGGAGGCTCCCCATAACGTGGCGCTCCCCATCCTGAGAATACCAGCCTTCAGCCGTATGGCTTTATCTGGCTGGCATTAAAATTGGGGGGGACCGCACGCCGTTTTTTTTTAATTATTTATTTATTTATTTTACTGCACAGTATAGACACGCCCACCGGCTGCTGTGATTGGGTGCAGTGAGGCACCTGTCACTCAGTGTGGGGGCGTGTCTCACTGCAACCAATCATAGGCGCCGGTGGGTGGGGAAAGCAGGGAATAGGAGATTGTTTAATGAGCGGCCGGCTTTTTCAAAATAGTAAAAGCCGCCGCAGCAGTGTGAATGCCGTGCAGGGCCGCACCGGGGATCGAGGAACGATGAGTATGAGAGAGGGGGGGAAACTTCAGTCACTCGGGGGATTAGCGGTCACCGGTGAATCCTTCACAGGTGACCGCTAATCAGTACTCGACACAGACAGAGCCGCGGTATGAGGATGAAGTCGGGTGAAGTTCACCCGAGTTCATTCTCATCGCGCAACTCTGTCTGCTGTCAGCCGACATTTATAAACGACATTGTGCATCACACACACGGACATTCCACACGGACATTCCACGTACATATACACGTTAATTCCACACGCACACACGGACGTTCTGCATACAAACACGGCTAGCATACGCAATTCACACAGGTGCCACACGGACCATAAAAACGGACACAAAAACGGGACACGGACCCGAAAAACGGCCCGTAACACACGTGCGTGTTTTTCACAGACGTGTGAAGGGGGCCTTAGGTCCACTGGGTTGCCTCTATTCCTACTGGTCCTGTGAGTCCCAGTTCAACCCAGTCAACCGCAACAGTAGAGTGACAGTCACTTTCGTTCCTAAAGCTCCCCATCTTTTTTCCTCATAGAAGAGGGAATATGGGGGTTTTGCCACTATGGCGGAGCAGAGACTAGACACTTCAGATGCCTGGGAGTAGATTAAGCTGACTAAAGTCACACAACAGTTGGGATAAACCTGTTTCTTTGATGGTTAGGGCCCTGGCCACTAGAGTCCTGTCCTCCAGCTCCCTCAGTCTAGGGCCGCTCCATTCAAAGGTCGGTCTCTAGCCTCACTGTTGTTTCCGCTCGTTGTTCCAGCCAATACTTGAGGATCTGTTCTGGTCTCCATCTTCCTCCTGCCACAAGTCACCCACTGCATACGGCCTTGACAGCCTGCAGACTATACATCCATCTCTGTTACACACTAGGTCCTCACTAACTTTTCAACAATAAACCGTCTCTTTCTCTTACAAATAACCCCTCCCATTGTGGGCTAGTCCATACACTTAACTGTCTCTGACCCTGCTCACTATCTGTTGCTGGGTATGACTCAACTCCCTAACAGGATAGTGCACAACATCATACATGAAGAAACATCATAAAATATTACCCTACATTACATATAAACACAATACAATACATTACTACATATCTCAGTTTACATGGCACATTATTTACAAAGACATAGAACACAATTCACATGACATCCCAACAATGCGATTGGTGTCTTCAGGAAAAGGAAGGTGCCAGCACCAGTCCACCTCCTTACTTGTGTAAAAGCTATTATAAAATAGAAGCAATGTGCTACTGTGAACAATCCCTGTCAAGTAAATATAATGACATCTTGTAGAAGAGACAGCCCATAACATAAGATAATACAGTAATCTTTATAACAAGTGTTGTTATAGAAAGAGTTGTAGAAAACCACAACCGGCAATTTATTTTGTCAGCCCCATATCGGAGCATCATCTTTCTACTTTGGAAATTCTGACAAAATGAAAAGCTTAACATATTCTATTACTATGAAAATGAGCTGCCCATGAGAACAGCTGAATAAAGCACCTCCAGGGACAGGCAGGCAGCGCTTCCTCCGCAGCAAACACTCCATTCCCAGACTCTTCCAGATGTTTCCACAAATGCACGGGAAGTGCACACTGCTTCCCATCTGCTGCTTCTCCGCACACTAACTCACCACATGATGACTTTACTTTTTATCGTCTTGTAAATGCTTAATTTTATAATACACATTGGTTCCGATTCATCAAAGCAATTTTGACAGGATTCTGCCATAAACTGCTTTGAAAGTTGCCATATTTTGACTCAACTCGTAGTTGCAACTAAACTTTGCAATAGTTTTGTATTTTCAAGCCTGTTTCTCCCTAAACTGACAAACAGGTGGAGCTGGAGGGGGACGACACAACTCATCTAATCCATGAATATAGTACCAAAAAAATAACCTGTGGACCTGAGTGCGGTGGAAGAAAATAGCTGTGTGTAACCCTTGACAAGTTTAATCCTCATAAGGACCGCTGCCCTTTTTTGAATCAAATTATTGAAATAAATAAACAAACTGATTGAAAACATATTTTGAGTTCTTACTTTATTTGGGGTAGTGTGCCGGAGTTCCTCTTTCCATATTTGATTATTTTTCTCCAGAGCACCTATAAGGTGAAGCAGGGTCCTATCTTCTAGGCCCCCGCATTACACAGTTCCCTCATTAGGAAACACACAGCCAACCATTAAACCCTAGTCACCTCCCTTAGGGACAGTTAGACACACCAGTGGGCGTGCCCATGCGGTTGGTGCACGCCCACCCAGGGGTTTAGACAGCCCGGGAGCGGCAAAGTAAGTGAGACCAGTTCAGAGTAGTGGAGAGTGGAGGTCAGGCCTGTGTGTCAGGCCTGAAGCAAACTGACAGGTACCAGGGTAGGAGCCCTGGTGCCTTGGCTAGGAGGCAGACGGTGGTCTCCGTCAACAGGAGACAGGAAGACGGCTCGGTGGAACCGAGGTGGACTGGGCCAGGGTAGGAGCCCGCCTGTACCGACAAGGGGAACGGACCCGGAAACCGTAGCACAAAGAGGGGTATTCGGACCCTGAAGCCAGAAACCAGAACCTACTGGAACTGGTTAATTAACCGATTGAGGCCAGGACTAGAGGTCCTGTCCCACCCAAAGTCCCTCATAGAAGACAACAGCCCACCGATTAGGGATAAGAGGTCACCGCCAAGGCCCATAGATCCCACGGGCCAGCGTCTGCGGGCACGGCTCCTTAGGCCACATCCAGCCGGGAGCGGACTCCTACGTTTCATACAAGGAAGTCTTTTCTACTTAAATGGTGCAGGAAAAGGATAGAGACCACCAGCCGGGTGGGGGATCCCGAACGCAATTTGCTGCGGCACCGGCCACCACCACCTTGGTTTACCAGAGACTCGTGTGTTTTACTAAAAGTGAGTACACCCACACCCCCTGCGGTCGTCATCTCCCCTTCACCAGAAGCACCGGGTCCCGGGGCCACCATCCCTGCCCACGGAGGGGTTAACTACTTGCTGCACAACATCTCCCCCAGGTGCCCCGTAACAGCAGCGGTGGTGTCCCACCTCACCACACACCATGGGTGGCGTCACAAACTTATTACAGCATAGCCCGTACATCTACGTCCCCCATTTTATTCGGCATTTCCGCGAGACCACCGAGTCCGGAGACCCTCAAGCCACCTCCCCTGAAGGTCCGGATCCGAGCAGCAGCGGCTGCTGGCACGGGGGTGGCACAAATGTGCTACTACTAGTCCATTTACTGTGTGTACTTTAAAGTGAACCAGTCAGGTGCAATATGCACTCAGAACCACGAGCAGTTCTGGGTGTATATTGCTAATCCCTGCCTAACCATCCCTGTATACACTAGCATAGATAAAGAGATCTTTAGAAAAAGTATTTCTAAAGATCTTTTATCTTATGCTAATGATCACGGGAACTAATCCTAAGGGCGTTATATCCCCCGGACTAGCCGCCCTAGTACACCCATAGGGGCGTACTAACATGTTATTCAAAACAGTGTCACCAGCGGTGACACGTGTACCTGTGTTCCCTGTGACCGCGCTTCTGAATGCAGAACACTTCTAGTCATGCGCAGAAGACCTCTCTGAAGCTGGGACGCGTACAACCGGCTTCATACTGCGCCCGGCATTCAGAAGCGAGGTCACAGACAATACAACAAAAATGACTAAAATTTAACCTTTAATAAATATACATTAAAAAGGTTGGAAAACCTCTACATAATCAACACCAAGGAGCTTGATGGTCTGGATTATGTGGAGGTTTTCCAACTTTTTTAATGTATATTTATTAAAGGTTAAACTTTAGTCATTTTTGCTGTGCTCCAATAAATTAAATGACTATTGGATACACTAATTGGTATCTGTGCTATTATAACTCACAGCGAACACAGGTATGCATGTCACCGCTGGTGATGCTGCATTGAATAGCATGTTAGCGCGCCCCTGTGGGTGTAATAACATGCTAAGAGGGCGGCTAGTCCGGGGTATATAACGCCCAGGGGACTAGACCCCGTGATCATTAGCATAAGATAAAAGATCTTTACAAAGACTTTTTCTAAAGAGCTCTTTATCTATGCTAGTGTATACAGGGACAGTCAGGCAGGGATTAGCAATATACACCCAGAACTGCTCGTGGTTCTGTGTGCATATTGCACCTGACATGTTTCCTAAAGCACAGAAACAGTTAATAGAGCAGTATCACACAAGTCCAATAAGGCAGCTTTAACACATCCGTTTTTTGCCGTGCGGCACAATACGGCGCTCTGCAGAAAAAACGCACCGTTTTTTTTTTGCCGCCGTTGCGGTTTTTCCTGCATAGACTTGCATTAGCGCTGTATTGTGCCGCATGGCCTTGCGTTGCATCCGTTTTTTGCCGGATGCGGCATATTTAGCCCATGCGGCGGCTGGATGGAATGTTGCCTGGCACGTTTTTTTGTGCGGCAAAAAAAACGGATCCGGCGCGATGCGGCGCGATTCACAATGCAAGCCTATGGACGCCGGATGCGGCATCCTGCGGCAAAAACCGCATCCGGCGGCCAGATACGGGTTTTTGCACTGCGCATGCTCAGTATCAAGCCGTATCCGTCAAACACTGGAGGGGCCGCATGGAAAAACTTATGCAACGGATCCGTTTTTTTCGCCGCATCCGTTGCATAGGTTTTTGAGCCGGATTGTGCCGCTCAGCACAAACCGGATGTGTGAAGGCAGCCGAATACTTCATTTACACAGGGAACTTTTGGCGCTCTATTCTTCAGATGGTCTCTGCTCTTGGATCCTCAGAAATAATCAATCAATATCTAACCTATGGATCAGATAATTGTTATTTACAGGACAACCTCTTTAAGAAATTAGGTTATATTGATATCGCTGGAGGTCTTTATGGAGTTCAGTCACCCCATAGGAAAAATAAAAATGTCCGTTATCTGTTGATAGCTGAAATCACCCCGAGTTCTTTTATACCTTCATGTTTTTTCTGATTGCTCTGTGTTAAAAATATCAATTAAAGGAAATTGTATTTGAAAGTAGAATTAACCCCTGCACCCCTGCGCGATTCTGTTTTTCATTTTCGTTTTTGCTCTCCTTCTTCCGAGAGCCGTAACGTTTTTATTTTTCCATCAATCTTGCCATATAAAGGCTTATTTTTTGCGGAACGAGTTGTACTTTTGAATAAGACCATTAGTTTTATCATACAGTGTACTGGAAAACGGGAAACAAAATTCCACATGTGGAGAAATAGTGAAAAATGTGCAACTGAACGACTGCTTTGGCTTTTTTTATTCACCATGTTACTTATATGGTAAAACTGATGTGTCAGTATGATGCCTCAGGTCGGTACGAGTCCATAGATACCAAACATGTATCATTTTACTTTTATCTAAGGGGCGAAAAAAATTCAGAGCCTTGTCCAAAAAAGAGTAGACTTTTGTCGGCATTTTCTGAGACCCGTAGCGTTCTCATTTTTCAGGATCTGGGGCTCAGTGAGGACTTTGTTTTTTCTTCTTGAGCTGGCATTTTTAATTATACCATTTTTGTGTAGATGCAACGTTTTGGTTGCCTGTTATTGGATTTTAAAGAATTGTAATCTGACAGCACCATGAGCTAGATACAGAGATCCTGATTCCAATGCTCTATCACTTAGTTTACTGGGTGCAAAAGTTATGACAGAATCACAGTTTTCTCTGCTGCAGATCTAGCAGAGCTCAGATGTAGATTTGTGTTTAACCTCGCCCACAACACAGCTATTTGTTTACGATTTGTAGTGACAGAGAGCTGGTAATCAGTGATGGGAGTGTGGTTGCACTAGTAGGCACAAAGCCAATTGTCCTCTAGTGATAATCCCCTGCTGATAAAATACTGATTGTTTTGAAACAGCAAATCACAGACCAGTAAGTGACACATCACTGCATTCAGGGACTCTACACCTAAGAACGCATCTCAATAAATTAGAATATCCTCAAAAAGTTTTTTCTTTTAATTTAATGTAAAAAGGGAAATGCATATATTATAGAGTCATTACACACAGAGTGATCTATTTCAAGTCTTTATTTCTGTTAATGTTGATGATTATAAAAACCCAAAAGTCATTATCTCAGAAAATTAGAACAATTACCACAAAACACATGCAAAGGCTTCGTAAGCGTTTAAAATGGTCCCTTACGCTGGTTTCACATCAGCGTTTTCCTGCCGCACTCGCAGATCCAGCACAAGGACAGTAGAGTACATTAAAGTTCACTGGCAAGCTCCGGGCACATGCGGTCATGTGACCGGAGCATGTGACAGCATGTGACCGGGGCTTGCCGCACTGTCTGTGAACTGTATTGTACTGTATTGCCCTTATGCCGGATCCGGCAGTGCGGCAGAATACCGCTGATGTGTTTGTGCCCTTAGTCTGGTTCAGTAGGCTACACATCATGGGGAAGACTGCTGACTTGACAGATGTCCAGCAGCCAGTCATTGACACACTCCACAAGGAGGATAAGCAACAAAAGGTCAATGCTAAAGAAGCTGGCTGTTCAGAGTGCTGTATCCAACCATATTAAAGGAAGGTTGAGTGGAAGGGAAAAATGTGGTAGAAAAAGGTGCACAAGCAACCGGGATAACCGCAGCCTTGATAGGATTGTTAAGAAAAGGCCATTCAAAAATTTGGGGGAGATTCACAAAAAGTGGACTGCTGCTGGAGTCAGCGCTTCAAGAGCCACCACACACAGACATATCCAGGATATGGGCTACAACTGTTGTATTCCTTATGTTAAGACCCTCATGACCAATAAACAATGCCAGAACCGTCTTTCCTGGGCCAAAGAGAAACGACGTGGACTGTTGCTCAGTGGTCCAAGGTGTTGTTTTCAGATGAAAGTAAATTTTGCATTTCATTTTGAAATCTCGGTCTCAGAGTCTGGTGGAAGAGTGGAGAGGCCACAATCCAAGCTGCTTGAGGTCTAGTGTGAAGTTTCCACAATCAGTGATGGTTTGGGGAGCCATGTCATCTGCTAGTGTAGGTCCACTGTGTTTTATCAAGACCAAAGTCAGTGCAGCCGTCTACCAGGAAATTTTAGAGCACTTCATGCTTCCCTCTGCCAACAAGCATTTTGGAGATGGAAATTTAATTTTGCAGCAGGGCTTGGCACCTGTCCACACTGCCAAATGTACCAATACCTGGATAATAACCACAGTATCACTGTGCTTGATTGGCCAGCAAACTCGCCTGACCTAAACCCCATAGAGAATCTATGGGGTATTGTCAAGAGGAAGATGAGAGACACAAGACCCAACAATGCAGAGGAGCTGAAGGCTGCTATCAAAGCAAGCCGGGCTTCCATAACACCTCAGCAGTGCCACAGGCTGATCGTCTCCATTCCACGCTGCATTGATGCAGTAATTCATGCAAAAGGAGCCCCGATCAACTACTGAGGCATTTACTGTACAGACTTTTCAGTAGGCACCAACATTTCTGAGTTTAAAATAATTTTTTCAGTTGGTCTTATATAATATTCTAATTTTCTGAGATAATGACTTTGGTGTTTTCATTGGCTGTAAGCCATAATCATCAACATTAACAGAAATAAACAGTGGAAATAGATCCCTCTGTGTGTAATGACTCTATATAATATATGCGTTTCCCTTTTTGTATTGAATTACTGAAATAAAATAACTTTTTGATGATATTCTAATTTATTGAGATCCACTTGTACATTATGTTGCTCTCAGATTACATAGCAAAATCCTGCTGACCTATTCCCATTCAATATTGTATGATGTTTTGCAATTTTCACAAAATAGAAATATTCTTAAAAAGCATAGATCTTTATATTGTGCTACACATTCAACTCTAAGGCGGGCTTTGCACGTTGCGACATCGGTAACAATGTGTTACCGATGCTGCAGCGATAGTCCCGCCCCCGTCGCACGTGCGATATCTAGTGAAAGCTGCCGTAGCGATTATTATCGCTACGGCAGCTTCACATGCACTTACCTGCCGTGCGACGTCCCTCTGGCTGTCGACCCGCCTCCTTCCTTAAAGGGGCGGGTCATGCGGCGTCACAGCGACGTCACACGGCAGGCGGCCAATTGAAGCGGAGGGGCGGAGATGAGCAGGATGTAAACATCCCGCCCACCTCCGTCCTTTTCATTGCAGCCGGGAGGCAGGTAAGGTGATGTTCCTCACTCCTGCGGCTTCACACATAGCGATGTGTGCTGCCGCAGGAGCGAGGAACAACATCGTACCTGTCGCACCATCGGCATTATGGAAATGTCGGAGGCTGCAGCGATGATACGATAATGACGCTTTTGCGCTCGTTCATCGTATCAAAAAGGTTTTACACGTTGCGATATCGACTGCGACGCCGGATGTGCGTCACTTTCGATTTGACCCCATCGACATTGCACGTGCAATGTCGCAACGTGCAAAGCCGCCCTATAGAAACAATAGGGTTGGAATAGACATTTAAATAAATTATATTGCCCCAAAGTTTTCTGCTTAAATCTGCAGACCCTTATTTGTCACAGATAATATAAACCACTTTATGACATTTCCTTTTTTTAATTAAATATAAACTAAAATCATACACAGAAGAGTCACTACCTTAACGATATAGAGTATTTACTAGAGATAAAAGTGAACACAATGAAGAACTTACTAAATGAAGCCAAGTCTAGATTCAATAAATATATCACTGTACAAATACGCTCTAGACATCTGTGTCCCATTTTCAAGCAGGTCCTGAGAAAGATCCAGGGTCAAGCACAAATTTAATGAAAATGATAGTATGATTTTTTTTAGTTACAAATGATTGTAGCTCATAATTTTAATACAGTGTTACCAGATTAAAAAAGATTGGTTATATATACCGTATGTCCCAGGTCAGGATTGCCTTCTTGGAATAGTCCACTGCTTTAACCCCTTCACTCCCCAGCCTGAAAACACCTTAAAAGGAACCGGTCACCAGATTTGGTGACTCTAAAGGGTACTTTAGATGCTGCGATATCGGTACCGATATCGTTAGCGAGTGTACCCGCCCCTGTTGGTTGTGTGACATAGGCAAATCGCTGCCCGTGGCGAAAAACATCGTTAACACCCGTCACACGGACTTACCTTCCCTGCGACGTCGCTCTGGCCGGCGATCCGCCTCCTTTCTAAGGGGGCGGTTCGTGCGGCGTCACAGCGACGTCACACGGCAGCCGTCCAATAGCAGAGGAGGGGCGGAGATGAGCGGCCGGAACATGCCGCCCACCTTCTTCCTTCCTCATTGCCGGTGGACGCAGGTAAGGAGATGTTCGTCGTTCCTGCGGTGTCACACATAGCGATGTGTGCTGCCGCAGGAACGACGAACAACATTGTAGCTGCAGCAGCAACGATATTAAGGAAATAAACGACGTGTCAACGAGCAACTATTTTTCACGTTTTTGCGCTCGTTGATCGTCGCTCATTGGTGTCACACGCTGAGATGTCGCTAACGGCGCCGGATGTGTGTCACTAACGACGTGACCCCGATGATATATCGTTAGCGATGTCGCAGCGTGTAAAGCACCCTTAAGCTGTGGCCACCCCCTCTCCATTCTCCTGTGCCGGCCCCTCCTCTTTCAGCCATCTTTGTCGTCCTTCTTCTGAAGCATAACGCGTCCTACGTCATCCACACTCGCCGGCATTGAGGTCCTGAGCAGGGCAGATCAAAGTATTGTAGTGCGCCTGCGTGGGACCAGCGAGTGTGTATGACGTAGGACACCTCATGCACCCCGGCTTCAGAAGAAGGACGACAAAGATGGCCGAAAGAGGAGGTTCGGCACTGAAGAACGGAGACGCCTATATGATCCAACTCCACCGCAGCGACTGTTTAGGTAAGTATTATAAAGTGATTTTATGTTCTACACAGCGGCCTGGGCTCTTATATACAGCATGTTAGAATACATGTGGTGGCCACAGCTTATAGGTCCCAAATCTGCTGACAGGTTCCCTTTAATGACCCTACCATTATTGTCAATTCTGACTAGTGTCACTTTATGAGATTATAACTCTAGAACACTTGAAAGGATCCCGGTGATTCTGACATTGTTTTTTCGTGAAGAAAAAACAAAAAGCCAGCACCAAATGTGCACTACAGCACTAAACATTCCAAACTGTACTTATTATAAAAATTTTTTTGAGATTTTTGGCAAAAAATTGCAATTTCTTGAGCTGCTTCGCCACGTCACGGCAAATCTCATTTGAAGCAGTCCTACACTAAAATATTTTTATAAAATGTGCCATACGGCCTCACATATGAATAGTAGAACTGCTCTTAGCAGCACTCACCTGGTCTATTTCAATCCCGTACCCAATTTGGGATGTATTCCATCTGTCTGGATTTTGGCTGTTGGTGACTGTTCACATTGTCATCAGGCTTTGTCCACAGGCTATTTACTTCATGCAGCATTTGCTTGGACCTGTCCCGCCCACAGCCATGACTCAGTCATGGGTACGGGATTGAAATAGACCAGGTGAGTGCTGCTAAGAGCAGTTCTACTATTCATATGTGAGGCCGTATGGCACATTTTATAAAAATATTTTAGTGTAGGACTGCTTCAAATGAGATTTGCCGTGACGTGGCGAAGCAGCTCAAGAAATTGCAATTTTTTGCCAAAAATCTCAAAACATTTTTTATAATAAGTACAGTTTGGAATGTTTAGTGCTGTAGTGCACATTTGGTGCTGGCTTTTTGTTTTTTCTTCATTGTTTTTTCGTGACATATTGTACTTCAGGATAGTGGTAAAAAAGGATGATATTTTCTGCTTTTATTTGTGGGAAAAAAAATGGAAATTTATCGAAAATTTTGAAAATTTTAAACTTTGAATTTTTATGCTCTTAAACAACAGAGTTATGTCACACAAAATAGTTACTAAGTAACATTTCCCACATGTCTACTTTACACCAGCGCAATTTTTGAAACAATTTTTCTTTGTTAGGAAGTTAGAAGGGGTCAAAGTTCATCAGCAATTTCTCATTTTTCCAACAAAATTTACAAAATCATTTTATTTTAGGGACCACATCACATTTGAAGTGAATTTGGGGCCTAGATGACAAAAAAATACCCCAAAGTGACACCAATCTAAAAACTGCACCCCTCAAAGTACTCAGAACCACCTCTAAGAAGTTCATTAACCCTTTAGGTGCTTCACAGGAACTAAAGCAATGTGTAAGAAAAAAATTTAAATTTTACTTTTTCTCACAAAACTATTGCTTTAACACCACATAGTATTTTTTGCTTTATATCTGTTTTTTTGTGAGGCAGAATCAATAAGAAACAGCAATTCAGAAATTGTTTTTTTTGTTTGTTTTTTTTATGCCATTCACTGACGTAAAAATGATAAGACAGTTTTATTCTTCAACAAAAAGTTTTTTTCCAGCGGAAATATCAGATACTCAGGTATATTAAAAATTAATTTCTTTATTTCATCTTCATAAAATCCAATTACCACTTATGTATATGGACAATAGTTGTACTAGCAATATGATCAGACTACTTGTTTCAGTAGTCTCACACTGCCTTCATGATGGTAAGGCTGGAGTCACACTTGTGTGGGCACCGTCCCTGGCTGTAAGGGCCGGGGCTCGACTATCAGGTAAGTCGAGTTCCCGGCTGTGATTCCCACGCAATTGGTAGGACGTATATATACATCCAAGGTAGGGAGGTACTCCCTTTCTAGGATGTTTACATACGTCCAAGGTCATGAGGGGGTTAAAGTTCCAAAGTCGATGCACAATATTAAGTAAAATTTTATATATAGGTGTATATAAAAATGTGACACCCTGGCAAAACCAGGTAGTCACACAATAGGCCCCCGCATAACACCATCCCTCACCTAGGTCACACACAGCCGACCTGAAACCCTAGTCACCCCCCCTCAGGGCAAGACAGGCACACCAGTGGGCGGGACTAGGTGGTTAGGAAACGCCCACTTAGGGGTCTAGACAGCCCGGGGAGGGAAAACACTCAGTCTAAGGCAGAGGAGTTAGTAGTTCAAGTTGGGAGGAGTGGAGGCTGGAGGTAGGTGTAGCTCCAGCGGAGGAGAAGTTCAAGTTGGACGGCGCCAGGGTCGGAGCCCTGGTACCTTGGCTAGGTGGCAGATGGTGGTCTCTGTCAGCAGGAGACGGGAAGATGGCTCGGCAGATCCGAGGAGGACCGGAGCAGGGTTGGATCCCGCCGGTACTGACACCGGAGACCCGACCAGAAACCGTGCACAGAGGGGGTATTAGGACCCTGAAGCCAGGACCGGAACCAACGGCCTAGCTAATCAACCGATTGAGGGCAGGATTATAGGTCCTGTCCCAACCAAAGTCCCAAAAGCAGACAACCACCCACAGAGAGGGATAGGGCCACCGCCAGGGCCCATAGATCCCACGGGTTAGTGTCAGCGAGTACGGCTCCTCAGGCACACAAAAAGTCGGGAGCGAATTCCCGTGTTCCATACTGGGAAGTCTAAAAACACAACCACAACTAGTGCAGAGGAGAAGACGGCGACTATCAGCCCGGGTGGGGGACCAGAGTACAACCGGCCGCGGCGGCCGGCCACCAGCACCTTGGTTTACCAAAAGACTCGTGTGATTCATTTAATTTGGACTAACCAAACATCCCCTGGTCCATCCAGGCGCGCAAGCCCCTGCCATCGCCATACCCTGCACAGAGACACTGGGACCCGGGACATCCAACCCTACCCACGGAGAGGTTAACATCCAGCTGCCAGCCCAACGCTCCCGGGAGCCCCGCAATGGCAGCGGTGGTGCTACATCTCACCACACACTGAGGGTGGTGTCACAGACATTTTACATCCAATCCCATATAAATACGTCCCCCTTTTATTCGAAGTGTCCACGCGACCCCCGGGTCCGGAGAACCCCTCGAGCCGTACCATAGATCCGGATCCGAGAAGCACCGGCTGCTGGTACGAGGGTGACACACACATATAAATATATATATATATATATATTTTTTATTTTATTCACTTATATAGCACTATTAATTCCACAGCGCCTTACAGACGTGATCATCACTGTCCCCATTAGGGCTCACAATCTACATTCCCTTTCAGTATGTCTTTGGAGTGTGGGAGGAAACCGGAGCAAACCTACGCAAAAACTGGGAGAACATACAAACTCCTTGCAAATGTTGTCCTTGATGGGATTTGAACCCAGGACCCCAGCATTGCAAGGCTGCAGTGATTTGGTTAAATGGAATTTCATTGAAAGTTCTGGCAAAATAGCAAACAATACAGCCTTTCTCCGACATCAGGGAACAAAAATAAACAGTCCACGTACAGGCATATGTTGGCTCCCCTGTACAGATAATTCTCCATCAGATAAATGTCCAGCTCTCACTTCAGGATCGCCAGTGTCAGGGTTTCTCTTAACTTAAATTAGGCTCCACACCAAGAACCAGTATGCTCCACATTTACTGGGTTCCTCCCAGCTCCATGACTGCTCAGGACCAACTGTCCAACATTAAAATTGATATTTTTTCCCTTGGTTAGCAGCAGACTACTTCATTTCATAAGTCGACTCTTGCCATCGCCGCTCAGACCGACTCTGTCTCAGCTGCCACCTGCAGCTCCCTCAGAGAGAAAACCCCCTCTCATTGGGCCCTCTGATTCTATACTTCAGGTGCATTTACAATCAATACATACAGAGGAAGAATGTAACCCTTACCACGCTAGCTTTACTACATTATATACATCTAATATACAGTATAAAGCTGAGTGTGTGTGTATGTGTGTGTGTGTGTGTGTGTGTATGTGTGTGTGTGTGTATGTGTGTGTGTGTGTGTGTGTGTGTGTGTGTGTGTATGTGTGTGTGTGTGTGTGTGTGTGTGTGTGTGTGTATGTGTGTGTATGTGTGTGTGTGTGTGTGTATGTGTGTATGTGTGTGTGTGTGTGTGTGTGTGTGTGTGTATGTGTGTGTGTGTGTGTGTGTGTGTACAATCACGAAATTTTGCACAGACACCCCATTTGACTCAGGGAACGTCACAGACTATGTTTTGAGGGGAAATTTTAACCCTCTCTGTAATCTGCCCCTTTTGCCTCCCGATACTCCGACCCTGGCTGTACACATATGATAACAGACTGCTGGCTCATTTTGTATGACATTCTACATGACATTGCAGTTATAGATCTAATTTATTTTGCAATAATCCACATTTTAATAAATAAGCAATAAATGCGTTGGCAGGCAAGAACTATCAATAACGAATACATGCATAGTAAAGTTACCTAAAAATATAAGAAAAAAGTCGTTTATAATGTCCAATTTTGTCCATTTTGAACCATCATTGTGTGGTAAATACATGTTAAAAGTTTGTTCACAGAGGCCAACGACCAACTACTGTCTGGCAATGTGATCTGTTAAGCCCGCTTTACACGATACAATATATCTTACGATGTGTCGGCGGGGTCACGTCGTAAGTGACACACATCCGGCATCGTAAGGTACATTGCAGTGTGTGACAGGTACGTGCGATTGCGATTGAACATTAAAACGTTCATCGCATACACGTCGTTGAATCCTGACGAATTGCACGTCGGGTTGTTCAATGTTCCCGAGCCAGCACACATCGCAGTGTGTGACACCCCGGGAATGATGAACAGATCTTACCTGCCTCCCGCGACTCCAGCCAGCAATGCGGAAGGAAAGAGGTGGGCGGGATGTTTACGTCCCGCTTAGCTCCGCCCCTCCGCTTCTATTGGCCGGCTGCCGCGTGACGTCGATGTGACGCCGAACGTCCCTCCCACTCCAGGAAGTGGACGTTCGCCGCCCACATCGAGGTCATATGGACGGGTAAGTACGTGTGACGGTGGTTAATCGTTTGTGCAGCACATTCAACAAATTCAACGTGCCTCACGTACGATGGGGGCGGTTACGATCACATACGTTATCGTATGCTGGATCGTAAGGTGTAAAGCAGGCTTTAGGCTTTACTTATTCAACTGTTAGTTGAAACTACAAGTGTATTAAATGATCCAAATTGTGGCCATTTATTTCCCACTTTGCACAAGCCCTTCTGTTTCACATTTTTTAAACTACTTCCCTCATCTTCCAGTTTAGTGTTTTTAGCATACGATCCTTATAAGTTCTGTATATGCTTTACGTTACATTAAAACATTACTCATATTATTAGAAATTATTTTTTACTTAAATGTTATTTTTTTCTTGCTCTCAGCAACCAAACTGTTTGCTTCTCATGATGCTTCTTTGCTTGCTGGGCCAATTTGTTGAATAAAAGACCAAAAGGTTTTCCTATGAGTCAACACCATATGGTTCACCATCATTTTGTCTTGACTATGCAAAGGTCAGCTCCTGTACAAACAGTATACTATATGGTATTGGTAGCATTGTTATTTTGGCCCTTGTATAGCCCTGTATTGCAGTATTATTTATTTATTGTATGGTGGTAGTGTGCTTTCCCTGGTAGACCTCTGATGACACGATGGTGGGGCCGAGTGTAGATGTAGCCATACCAGGCACATGTGAAAGGCTTATGTGATGGGGGTTAAAATAACATTAAAAATGGGAGAGAAAAAAATAAAATAAATAAATAAAGAGTTTGTGATGCCAGTTGGGATGTTTGGCTTTGGTATGGCCGGGCACTGCTTGGGGTCCCCAGGAGCCAGGAGGTGATGCACAGTGTCGGAGGGTTGTCCCCCCCTACTCCACAACCAGGACTGGTTCCTGAGGATGTAGAGGTAGGGATGGTGAAGCAGAGAATAAATCAGCCAGAGACAGGACAGGGAGCTTTTACCTTTCTGGATTAGAAATTAGAAGAAGACCAGCAACCGCAGATATATTAAAACCTTTGCTTTATTCTACCAAAAGTTAAAACATAGACACCGTCCAGTCTACTCGTTTCGAACAACAAATGTTCTTAATCATGACGGTCATGATTCAGAACATTTGTCAATGTTCCGGGATTTCCAGTTTGCTGACATTGGATCTTGCCCTTTGTTAACATGGAGTTTTCTGTTCTGTTACCCTACTTCCTGTTCATCTGTTTAAAAGCCCACCCCAAAGCTTAGTCTAGTTGCTTGAGTATACTGCTTCCTGTCTACTCCTGCCCTGCTGCTCTCATTTCCTTGTTGTTATTTTGGATCCTGGTGAATCACCTGACACTGGCCCTGGACTCCACCTGGTCTCATCGAGCTGTGCCCTCTCTGGTCCCGGACTCTATCTGCCGTCTCTGGTTGGCGTTTGTGCCCGGTCCCTTCCGGTACATATCCACCCTAGGACCCGTGTTCCACATCCAGTACGGACATTTTTGGACTATAACCTGTTGCCCTTTCTTGTCCCAGGTGCTGCGCATTTAGGCCTTCTGGGGTGATCGCCATACAGCCCCTGTATAGGGGTTCGTTCCTGGTGGCCTCCCTGGGGGAGTCCGGTGCGCAGTCCCGGGAATTCCCCTTTGCTCCGAACCTGGCAAGTATTTACTGTGTTTATGTTCTTTCCTGTGTACATATTGTTGGCTGCATATTATAAAATTTCTTTGCACCAAGAACTCGTCTCTGGTTGTCATTGCCCTAACGCAATCGAAATCCTCAGTTCATACAATAGTATTACAACATTTTTGTTCGAAAGGCATAGACTGGACGGTGTCTATGTTTTAACTTTTGGAAGAATAAGCAAATGTTTTAATATACTATCTGCGGATGCTGGTCGTCTTCTAATCTGGATTGCTTCTGTTCAGGAACCGGCCTGATAATTTTCCGTGCATCACACCTTCTGAAACATCACATCTTCTCTTGTGAGCTGAACTGGTCTCTAGCTTTAACCTTTAACTGGAGTTCTGCAGAACAGTTCGGGACATTCCTTACAGCCTTCACAATAATGGTGGTCTGACCAGCCCCAAGGAGAGTTTGGTTTCTCTGCTGTGTGATGGTAGTGTATTCCTCCTGCCGCTACTGTCCTGGTAATAGGTATCGTAAAGTCCTGGAATTTTTAAGACAAGAAAACTCTGGATCCTTTATCCCTTCCAGCGAGCAGATGACTTTAACCCTGAGGGAAAACTCACTGTTTCTTCTAGAAGTTTCGAGACTCAATCACATCACTGAGCTCCTGGGCAAATTCACTGTTCTTTATGTAAAGGCTAATAGTCTATCAGTTTGCTACTGACTTTGAAAGTCCAGGTGGCCAAGGGACTGATACCCTGCCAATGTGTAGATGGCCTCTCCAGACGTTTAAACAGTTAGGCCGGGGCCACACAGGGGACTACTGCGATCCTCTCATGACACTCGGCTCACACTGGCAGCCACAGCGGGAGCCGAGTGTCATGCAAATGTCACTGCGTCTGAGGTACGATCATGCAATTGGACTACAGCTGCGGGGGGCGTGCTGGCACTGAGGAGGGGAGGGATTTATCTCCTTCTCTCCTCTGTTGACGGCTATTGCCATTCTCGCTCTGCACTCGCGGTACATTGGTGTAATGTGAGTGCAGTGCAATTTTTCTCTAACCTCATAGACTTGAATGGGTGCGAGCAAAAAGAGGATCACATTGCACCTGCAGCATGCTACGACTATTTTCTTGGTCCGATTAGGCCTGAGAAAATAATCGTTCATGTGCGCTGACACACAGGCTAATAATGGTCCGAGTGTAATGTGATGTTTTATCACATTCCACTCGCTCCGATTTTCATGCCGTGTGTCTTAGGCCTTACCTCAGGGTAGGACGTCTCCATATTACACTCCTCACTTCACCTCACTCCAACTTCAACTGCCAACTTCACTGAATTTACCTCATACATAAGCTCCTCCCCTTTCTCCTTCTAGGGCGCACACACAAGCTTTGTTATCAGCTTAGGTGAACAGCCCCAGTAAGGGAGTGTGGGCCAATGTTTGTATGAGGTGAACAGCAGAAAAAAAACCAAATCTCATTAAAGCTGGCAATACATGTTATGCATATTGAAATACACATGCAGCCATTTGTGGCGACTCAGGAACAGGGCACCACAGTAGTATGGTAATAATATTTTCCTCTACTCTCTCTTCACTATTAGTTTTCACAGGATACATTGGTCGAAGTATACATGCACAACATCCTAAAAGACGACACATAAAGATTATTCTTTACTAACTATATACTCTACAATAACTAAGTAAAAATATACAAAATCATTTGTTTAATGGAAATTACACCATTCTACCCACAAAAAGAGTATTGAATATGAATAGTATAACATATACATTGCTAGATCCAATGGAGTTCAAGCTTAGGTTTCCAAAATGGCCAGTGGATACCTGTGTCTATGAGCTCAGACCATTAAGTGGTTAACACACCATTCCAGAGATGAGTGAGGGGGGATAGCGAGATGCACAGAGATAGAGGATGGTAAAAATAAACCGGAATTTTCTACAAATAACTCAGTGGGTAACTTTACCAAAAAAGGAGGGCACTGAGTATCTATGTGACTACAGAGCTCGAGAGAGGACAAACCAAGCGCAGAAGTGGAGGCCAAAGCAGAGGCAAGACAACGTGATACCAGTAAATACTAGCGAAATCAGCAGAAAAGCAAATTACAATTGTAGTAATGAGCATACTGAAAACACACAATAAAAAGAAAATTATAAATCACACAGTACTCCATTTGTTCTGTAAAACAGAGTAAAAAATGATACATTCCCCCCACCCCATAAAACAAATCCTTATACAGCTATTTCAGTGGGAAAATAATAAATTAAAAAGAATATAACTGCTAAGATGGCAAAAGATAATAAAGTAAATAAATAAATAAATAAATTGACAGTCATTAAAGGGATTGTCCACTATCGTTAGGATAGGTCATCAATGTCTGATTAGTCGGGGTCCAATTAGCTGTTTTAGGTGCTGGCAGTGGCAGCAATCAGCTGTAAATGCTCCGTCAACTAATAAAAGTAAAAGTAGTGGCTAACCTCTTTAAAGGGGTATTTCTATCTCCAAGATCCTATTCCAATATGTATTTGGTGTAATAATAATAATAATAATAATATTAGCAAATACCTTCAATTAGAAATGTAGTATAGTTCTCCTGATATAGCCATGTCTCTTACCTCATGTGCAGGGCATTGCAGCTTGGGTATCCATGGTTACATCCATTCATATGTTGCTGTGGTCGTAACTATGGATACCTAAGCTGCAATGCCCTGCACATGAGGTAAGAGACATGGCTATATCAGAACTATACTACATTTCTAAATGGAGGAATTTGCTAATATTATTATTATTATTACACCTACCATATATTGGGATAGGATTTTGGAGATGGGAATACGTTGTAATGCCTTTTCCAGGGTGGCAATTAAGATGGTAAAATAGATTTACACTTTATAGATCTTAAGAAAAAAAAACACTCCAAAAGGAGAAGAAGGAGAAGAAGGAGAAGATACCAGATTACAAAAGCAGAAAGTTGATGTTATTCACACAGTCATATCTGATGTGCTCGGACCATTTAAGGATATGAGCTACTGTACAGAATCCCCTGTCTAGCACTGCAGACAAGGCACACAGACTGACTCAGGGAAGACATCATCACAAAATGACCTAGTGTTTATATCAGGTTTTTATATCACATGTATTTAAAACAATGGCATTTTTTCCCCCCATATCACGATCTTTATTAAAAACACAATTCATAATCTTGCAATTTTCAAGTTGGCCACTGGGGCTGTTTTAGGCTCATTCTTTAAATCCTTTCGGGAACAGTGTTCATCAGACTTCTTATCAGCAGAGGCAGGATTACAATTACCAGGAAACTCTATGTAAAACTGATAACACAGGAGCCGCCAATCACAATGGGAGCTAGAGTCTAAAAAAAAGCCCCAGTGGCCGGTGTGAGAGTTATAAGATTTGTGTCAATAAAACAGATGGTGATTTTGAAAAAAATAATTGGCAAAAAAATAAAAATCAGATTTAAACAATAGTTGATTTTCTGATGATAGCTTCCTTTTACTGTGTACGAGGAAAATAAAAATAAAGGCAAAGAAAAAATAGATGTTGACCTTAAATGGGTTGTCCACTACTTTAACACTGATGGCCTTTCTATAAGATAGGTCATCAATGTCTGATTGGCCAGGGTCCTACAGCCAGCACACCCGCCGATCAGCTGTTCTTGGTGTCGGCAGGAAATAGTTCCGGAGCTGCCCCGTCTTTTAATAGTGGCCGCGGTTGGGTACTGCGCTTCCGCCTCCTATTGATTTAAATGGCAGTGGCCGCTACCAGTTATTGGGGCAGCTCTGGAACTGAGCATTTCCGTCTTCCTGTAACCGCCGCCGGCTCAGAGAACAGCTGACCAGTGTGGGTGTGGGGTGTCAGATCTCGGATGATCAGACATTGATGACTTACCCTAAAGGCCCCGTTACACGCAGCGATATCCCTGGTGAAAGCACCCGCCCCCGTCTTTTGTGCGTCACGGGCAAATCACTGCCCGTGGCGCACAAAATCCTTAAGAGCCGTCACATGGACTTACCTGATGAGTGACATCGCTGTTGCCGGCGAACCACCTCCTTTCTAAGGGGGCGGTTCGTGCGGCGTCACTGCGGCGTCACTAAGCGGCTGCCCAATAGAAGCAAAGGGGCGGAGATGAGCGGCCGGAACATCCCGCCCACCTCCTTCCTTCCACATTGCCGGCGCCGCAGGTAAGCTGTAGTTGTCGTTCCCGAGGAGTCACACATAGCGATCTGTGCTGCCACAGGAACGACGAACAACCTGCGTCCTCAACAATCAACGATTTTTTGAAAAGGAACGACGTGTCAACTATGGACGATTAGGTGAATATTTTCCATCGTTAACGGTCGCTCGTTGATGTCACACGCAACGACGTTGCTAACGATGCCGGATGTGCGTCACGGAATCTGTGACCCGGCGATATATCGTTAGGTATGTTGTTGCGTGTAATGGGGCCTTAAGGATAGGCCATCTATGATAGGCTATGTGCACAGGTTGCTTTTTTGATGCTTTTTTCATGCGCTTTTCCTTGCAGATTTTAATTAATATTGCAAAGAAAAACGCCTCCCAGCAAAGTCTATGAGAATTCTGACTTGCTGTGCACATGTTGCGTCTTTTTTCTTTGCAGATTTTGTTGCAGAAAAAAAAGCAGCATGTCAATTTTTTCTACTTTTTTTCCTAGTCTGATATAATCCATTGCAGTGCTCGTGGTTGGTCGCTATAGTGGATTATATGTCAGTGCTGCACTCGCAGCACTGACAGTTCGCCTCACACACCATGCATACAGCATGGTGTGTGAGGCTCTTCATAGCTCAGTAACTCGGGGTCGTCATAGTGATGACCCAGGGTTGTCAAGGCAGCGATCGAATCAACGTGATTGCATTACAGGGACCTGATCGCCAGGGAGCGATCCCTCTCCCTGCCTCCTGAATACTGCGATTGCATTGATCACAGCATTCATGGGGCTAAACTGCTGGGAGCGGCGTGGGCACTGCTCCAAGCAGTGAGTGCCGCCACTCGGCAGGAACATCAGTCGGAGTACCAGCGGCGATCGCGGGGGTACAGTGCAGGAACCCCAGCGATCACCATGACATAAGGAAAAAAAAACACTTGAAAAAATACATGTAAAAATCGTGCAAATGCAATAAAAATGTACGTTTTTTCTGCTGCGTTTTTCTGCCAAAACATGTTTTTTTGTGCAGAAAATCTGCACACAAAAAAAGCAACGTGTGCACACAGCCTAAAAGTAATGGACAACAGCTCTATCTTCATAAATAGGTAATGTCACATAGTGCTTGTAAATACAAGAAAATGTGCAATGCATGGTCTATTATAATTTTCAGCCACTCTGTAGATATTAACTCTTTTCTTGTTTACAACTCACTGATTTGGAGACCGACCACTGTTACTAGAGAGCAGAACATTTTTACTTGCGCAGTGCCATTAATTCCAGATCTCTTTACAGATGTGATCATCACTGTCCCCATTGGGGCTCACAATCTATATTCCCTATCAGTATGGCTTTGGAGTATGAAACCAGAGAACCTGGAAGAAACCCACACAAACACGGGGGGAACATACAAACTCTTTGCAGTGTTTTCTCTCAAAAATGGCTAAAAATTTTAATAAGCTGAAATTAGCAAAAGTGCTTCTTGTTACAAGCACTACCCAATAACAATCATCTATGAAGATGAGAAAAGCCTTTAAATATTAAAGAGACAATACTAAATTATAAAGGATCTAATATGCCAAAATGTCCTTATTAACCTTACCCCTACCCCAGTCAGCCTACTGCATGTTATAGTATTAAATACAGCACAAATTAGAAAACATTACAATAGTATAAATAACTATAAAAAATGTGTAAAATGTTTGTTCTAAGCAAAGGTAATGATCAAACAAGATTGTGCAAGGTCCACATCCAGCCAGAGATTATTATGTTTCCCGGTACCAGTTAATGATTGGTAGTAGGACTAGACTGAAAGAAAGTAGCGAGAATGGTAAATAAAGCGGAAAACTCAAAACTGCATTTCTCATTTTGTATCCATAATCCACCTACATTTTATGTATTAGATGAAGTGGCTTTTTCAAGGCAGTGCATGTGCATATAGGCTCGGCCAGTCTGTCCACACAGTCTATCAGACAACTGCTGATTTGCTTACATTAAAGCCGATCGGCGGTCCTGTAATGGCTTCTGGGTGGCCAGTGTTTAATGCATCCTCAGCATTAGACCAGGGTCACATAACCGTAGATTCTGTTATCCGAGAGAATCAGGTCGATTATGCAATGACAATCTGATCAGAGTTTGATACATGTGATGGCTTACTGTGCTCCGATACTTTCGGATGAGAAGACACCGTGAGGAGAAGATGGAGAACAAAATTTCTCCATCTCCATTCTGTGAATCTGCAGGAATCAGACTGCACTCGGATGTCATCCATGTGCAGTCCGATGATATCTCCGCACCCATAAGAGGGCTTTACACGCTACGATATCGTTAATGTTTTATCGTCGGGGTCACATCGTTAGTGACGCACGTCCAGCGTCATTAACGATATCGCAGTGTGTGACATTTATGTGCGATCTAAAACGATCGCAAAAGCGGCCAAAATCGTTTGCCACGGAGAGGTCGTCCTAAAACAAAAAATCGTTTACCTCTCATTAGCGATGTTGTTCCTCGTTCCTGCGGCAGCACACATCGCTGTGTGTGACACCGCAGGAGCGAGGAACATCTCCTTACCTGCCTCCACCGCCAATGTGGAAGGAAGGAGGTGGGCGGGATGTTACGTTCCGCTCATCTCCGCCCAGCCGCTTCTATTGGACGCCTGCCATCTGACGTCGCTGTGACGCCACACGACCAGCCCCCTTAGAAAGGAGGCGGATCGCCGGCCAGAGCGCCGTCGCAGGGCAGGTAAGCCGTGTGACGGGGGTGCGCGATTTTGTGCACGACGGGCAGCGATATGCCCGCGTCGCACAAACGTTTGGGGCGGGTATGCACGCTAGCGATATCGGTACCGATATCGCTATCGGGTAAAGCCCACTATAGACTTCAATGTGTGAGTGGCATCCAAGCATCCGATTTGTTAGCCAAATCACAACATGATGCAAATTTTTTGTCATGTTGATTAGGTTTGAGAAAAAAATTGGTCATCAGCTCTGCCCTACTGCATATCATTGGTCCACATTCTATCCGATACAAAACTCAGACTGCACTCTTCCGATATACGGTGGTGTGAGCAAGCTCTTAAGGGAGCTTTACACGCTACGATATCAGTGCCGATATCGCTAGCGTGCGTACCCACTCCCATCGTTTGTGCGACACAGGCATATCGCTGCCCGTCGCGCACAAAATCGCGCACCCCTGTCACACGCACTTACCTGCCCTGCGACGTCACATGGCAGGCGTCTAATAGAAGCGGAGGGGCGGAGATGAGCGGGACGTAGACATCCCGCCCACCTCCTTCCTTCCATATAGCCGGTTGAGGCAGGTAAGGAGATGTTCCTCGCTCCTGCGGTGTCACACACAGTGATGTGTGCTGCCGCAGGAACGAGGAACAACATCGCTAATGAGAGGTAGACGATTTTTTGTTTTAGGACGATCTCTCCGCGGCAAACGATTTTGGCCGCTTTTGCGATCGTTTTAGGTCGCACAAAAGCATCACACGCTGTGATCTCGTTAATGACGCCGGATGTGCGTCACAAACACCGTGACCCAGACAATAAAACATTAACGATATTGTAGCGTGTAAAGCCCCCTTTAGACTATATAAGGTAGGATTAGACTACAAAGAGTTTATTTGTGGTCTTTTATCAGGCAGACGTATAGCTCTGCATAGACGTTATAGTAACACACTGAAATTAAAATTAGATTATTTGCATTTTGCAAAGTTTCTTCATTTTAGTAATGGTGGAAAGATTTCTGACACAGCTCAGACTACTTTCTATGCTGAAGCCCGTTTTGACATTTATTGTTTTATCCACATTACATTCAATCAGTGCTTTATCTATGAAGACTGCTTTTAAAATATGAGATAAAGGCACATCAAAGCTGTATGCTTGGAGGCTTGATGACGGTGCACAAAGATTTACTGCTAGATTTACAGAGCTGGGTGGTCTGGGACTTTAAGTCAGCCTCTTTTCTGGAGCTACCTTGTTTCTAATGGCATACTATTAGTTACCTCTTTAACCGTCCAATCGCTAAGTTGGGCAGACCCACAATTCTCTATGGTCACCCCTAACTCAGAACTGTTAAAGAAAACCAACCACCAGGATTTTCCTACATAAAGTAAAGGCTTTGGCATACTGGCACTGGGATGCTGTATCCACGCGTACCTTTTGTTGAAAGATCGGATGCTTGGTTGCTGAAATATCTTTAATCAAAGTTGCAGAAATGCACTGCACCCTTGATTGATCTGTGCATCAGGGACGGGCCTTTGTGGGTCGGGTCCTCAGTGTATATTCCTTCTCCTACATCTTATATTGCATGCCCCTTTTTTTTATTCAAATATCATGCCATGTAGCCATTGCTGCTGTTGGTGGCGTGTGCGGATGACCACTGTACCGTATTTTTCGGACTATAAGACGCACTTTTTTCCCCAAAATTTTTGGGGAAAGTGGGGAGTGCGTCTTAAAGTCCGATGGCTGTGGTGCGGTGGTGGTGGAGCGGGTGAAGGCGGGTGCAGTGGTGGTGGAGTGGGTGAAGGGGGGTGCGGTGGTGGTGGAGCGGGTCATCAGAGGCAGGAGGAGGCTGTAGCAGCGCTACCCTGATCACGTGGGCCCATTCATTTGATATGTACGCCCATCATCACGGGGGATGGGCGTGCATACTAAAGAGCCGGCCCGTGTGATCACCCCAGGCAACTACTCGGTGGCTCACTTCACTTGCGGTCTGAACCTCACAGAGAGCGGTCGTGGGACATTGTGTGGATTACATCAGACTGGGTGTTTTAGGGTTAAGAAAGTGGTGAAAGAGGGTGTTTTTTTTACTTATTTCAAATAAAGGATTTTTATGTGTTTGTGTTTATTTACTTTTACTTACAGCTTAATGGTGAGGGGGTGTCTCATAGACGCTTGCCATCACTAAGCTAGGACTTGGGCTGCCATTAACTCCTTATTACCTTGATTGCCACCGCATCAGGGCAATCAGGATGAGCTGGGAAAAGTCCCAGGACTGTCGTATCTAATGGATGCGGCAATTCTGGGCGGCTGCTGGCTGATATTTTTAGGCTTGGGGGGCTCCCAATAACGTGAGTCTCCCCAGCCTGAGAATACAAGCCCCCACCTGTGAGACTATCTTGACTGGTTATCGAAAGTGGGGGAACCCCCATACAGTGTCAGCAGCAGATCTTCGTCCCATAACAGTTTGTCATGACCACATTTTTTTGCTTAAAAATTTTATTTTCCTATTTTCCTCGTCTAAAACCAGGGTGCGTCTTATGGTCCGATGCGACGTATAGTCCGAAAAATACGGTAATTGTCTTTATTAAAATGGCGCTGGATTTCCGGCGCTATTTTATTGAAGACACTGCAGAGAAGACTGTGGTATCATTTTAAAGAAGACATAATTACTGTGGCAAAAAACAACTTGACCCCGTACAATGAATCCCATACTAGTCAATGGGCACCCAAATTTATGTGCTGAAAATGGCTGTAAAATGGTCATACTAGGTTAGAGGGTTCCAAAAGGAAACAAAAAGGGGGTAAGAGCATGCCAATTATACATACCATATGCCCTGCTACAGTGGCAATCAGGTTAATATATGGGGTTGTTCATAGCTGTGATTTGTTAAAAATCACAGCTGCCATCAAGCTCTAGGTTAGTAATGGGGAGACCTATATGAGACACCTCCATTACTAACCGTGTAAGTCAATAGAAATAAATAGAAACACATAAAATCGTTTATCTGAAATAAAAAAAAACACATACCTTCTATCACTCATTTATTAAACCCAAAAATACCCCTGTAGGTCTAACATAATCAACAACGATGTCCCTTGACGGATCCTCAGCTCTGCTACAACCAGAGGCTGCATTGACAGAAAACGCGACCAGTCACTGCAGCCTCTGGGACACACTGAGGGCATCGGGGGAGCCCCAGGCTGTGAGAAACAGTGATGTCAATGAGGTCACCAGAGTTCACAGCTGGGGACTCCTGCTGTACCAACTGTGAATGCCAATGAACTCACTGCCTTATTGCAGGACTGCTCTGCTGCCATGTCACAATCTGACAGTCCGGCAATCAGTTTAGATGAGGTCACAGTTGGTAGCTCACACAGAATACCATGGGAGCCACCAGCTGTGACCTCACCTGAACTTGCTGCCGAATTGCGGGAATGTCAGACTGCGTGGCACGGTTGCACAGCAGTGCGGCAATCCGACAGCGAGTTCCCCAGAGGTCACACTTTGTACCATTAGAACTGCAGCTGTGACCACCGGTGACCTCGCTGCCGGACTCTCTGCAGCATGTGGTCTGTGGCTCTATGCAGCACGTGCGATCAAATGATGTCACCACATTATGTGCAATCAAGTGATGTCATAGTGCCTGCCGAGTCCAGTTTCAGATATTAAGACTGAATGGTGGAGTAGGGAGCCATTACCAACCTTGTATTACCAACATTGTATTTAACAGTATCTGAACTCTCAGGATGCAGATATCGTTCATATCAAGATAAGAGAACCGGCATCCCAGGGCTGCCTTTTGACACCAGATTCTACACATGTCGGGGGCCCTATAGCGGCCGTAATGTCTGCTACTATGAAGGAGATCCAAGGGACAACAGTAGGATTGTTCAGTGGGTCAGTCCGAACATGACTCTTTTCCATATACACTGTTGAGGCCTGTTGACATCTTAGAGTGAGGCCTCTTCTCTCCTTTTTGGTTTATCTAGTACATGTATGTATTAATGCTATGTATTTTTGTATATTATATTGTGTACTTGTTAAGATACTTGTTTTTAACAACATTACAAAGAACCAACATGTTCCCCACAGGGACCAAAACACACAAAATTACATTCTTGGTTGATTTCTAACTTTACCAAAAATAATAGGCACAGATGGGGGAGTTCTAAACTCTGAATTGCAGTAATCTGAAAATTGTAACAAATATGTGCATTGCTGGTGATAAATTTCTGTAAATTAATTTTGAATAAAAATTAACATTTTTATTAATAACCTGTGACCCAGTAATGAAGTTTGTACTCGGCACTTGACACGCTCAGTGACAGTACCAGGCTTTCATTGCATACTCGAGCTTACACATGATTTTGGCACATCACACTGGAAACATTCCCAGTGTAGGTGTCTTGAATAACAAAGAATCATTCTAAAACTCACAATGCTTTCGAGCAAGCAGACTGCAGAGCTGGATACCCCGGCAGCAGCGCCATGGATTCTCTACATTCTTTGTGTTGCCAGCCTCATATTTGTACACCCTCAAGGGCTGTTTGGAGGGGGGTGATGGAACACAATGTGCAGGGAGGAGATGTGTGCAGGGGGAGAGGCTCCATAATTAACAAAAACGGTTTTTCCATGATCCTTGGCAAGGTCTTCCATCTGCATCGATGTTAAAGGGGTGGTTCACCCATATTTTTTATTTTCTTGTTCGATATTATATTGAGAAACAATGTTTCTCTCAAATACCTTGTGTTGGCAATAGTGCCTGTGAGAGGTGCTATTGCAGACCGCTGTTCCCCGCTCCGGTGACGTCACGTCAAGTTCCGCACACGTCACATCCGCTTGTCACAGCCCATCTGCTCCCTCCTCCTTCACAGCAGAACACTGCAAGCAGGAGACGCGCTGAGCTGTGACAAGCGGTGAAACACTGCCCACAGCTCAGTGAGTCAGGAAGACTGCAGCCGGCCGCAGGGATGTGACGTGTGCGGAACTTGACGTGATGTCACCAGAGCGGGGAACAGCGGTTTGAAATAGCGCCTCTCACAGGCACTATTGCCAACACAAGGTATTTGAGAGAAACATTGTTTCTCAATATAATATCGAACTAGACAATAAAAAATATGGGTGAACCACCCCTTTAAATTTAAAGAGTGCTGCCTCTCTATATCGCATAGATACAGCTGAGACACTGCCCTGCTGACAATGACAGATCGCCTCTCATGAATGTCTACAACTCTATTATGTATTAAGTCCTTACATGACCAATAGGAAGAAAATAGTTGGAATCAGAGACAAAAATTTAGAGGCAAAAATTTGTAATCTGGGAACATAAATATTTTTTTCTATTTTCGCCCACCTGATGAACAAAACGCATCTGATTCAATGACAAGGAAAAGAAAAATCTTAGAAAATAGACAATATTTCTAGCAAATCCCAAATATAAATGTAGTAAGATAGAAGCAGCCTTGGGAAATTTCCCTAAAGCACTATCAACAAAATATAAGCTTAGTATTATGTCAAAATAATGGTGGTAGACATCACAATATCACCTTTTCTTCTTTATTGACAGAATATGGTCATCATGAAAGGTGCGCTCATTTTGATAATGGCGCTTAGTACAACCAGGAAGAATTAGGCTGTTTTCACATTGCGTTTGCAATATCTGTCAGTGGTATGCATTGGGAGGATTTCCTAATGGATGTCACTCTATGGATAGATAATGGCATCTATAGTCCATAGATATTCAATCACTGTGCATTGGAAATACTTTCATTGTAGACTCAAATAACAGCTATTGATGTTTACAACAAATTAAGTGATACCAGTAGATCAAAAAAGTAGCAGATGCAAAAAGTAGAAATAGCAGGAATGTTGATGGCAACAGATGACACTGGATGGTGGCAATCTCCAAAGAAACAATAACTGAACACATTACAGTCTCAATAGTCAGATACAAATTACAGTCCAAGTGTGACATAGAAAGCATTTGATAATGATGTCAAGGGCCATGTAAATATGGAATGCAGGGCCACTTCTAAGGGGTACTTTGCACGCTGCGATATCGCGAGCCGATTGTAGCGATGCCGAGCGCAATAGTCCCCGCCCCCGTCGCAGATGCGATATCTTGTGATAGCTGCCGTAGCGAACATTATCGCTACAGCAGCTTCACATGCACTTACCTGCCCTGCGACGTTGTGCGGCCAATAGAAGTGGAGGGGCGGAGATGAGCGGGAGGTAAATATCCCGCCCACCTCCTTCCTTCCGCATTGCAGGCGGGACGCCGATAAGGAGATGTTCCTCGCTCCTGCGGCTTCATACACAGCGATGTGTGCTGCCGCAGGAACGAGGAACAACATCGTACCTGTCGCTGCAGCGAAATTATGGAAATGACCGACACTACACAGATCACCGATTTTCAACGCTTTTGCGATCGTTTATTGGTGCTTCTAGGCTTTACACGTTGCGACATCGTTACCGGCGCCGGATGTGCGTCACTTTCGATTTGACCCCGACGAGATCGCAGTAGCGATGTCGCAACTTCCAAAGTACCCCTAAGACCTCATGCGAAGCACAAGAAAGGCCAGTGGCAATATAAGGAAGGAGCTGAGCTCATCTACTTGCCAACAAAGTAGTAGTCTGTGATTTGTGCAGATTCTAAGGCAAAATATAAACTGAACTGGAGTAAAATTGTCAAGCAAGCTTAAAAATCATCTCATCCGATGAACCAGCATTTTACTTGTTCATCAGGATTTTGCAGTCTTGTTAAGACAGGCCGATTATCAGTAAAAATAGCAATCTTGGAATAGCTGGGTCCCGATTATTAGATTGCCTAAATGGGCCCTAAACCTATGGACGACATCTGATATGAGTATTCCTTCTGTGAGCCATTTAATAATACAGAAAAAAGGAATTCTGAAACCTATTGACATTAGATTATCATCCAGAGGTCACAGAAGGAAAAATGAGCATATAACCCAGATTTACAGCATCTATCCAAATGTCTCTGGTAATGTATGACTTCCCATATGGATAATAGACATGGAAACGTCTGTTACTATAAGATAAAAAAATTCTGTATTTATGTGAAAACTGAAACAAAATCATAAATCATTTAACACTATGTTAAACGCAGGTCATTAATGGTGATTAGATATCTAAAATTAAACAAAATTTGTGTAAGAGTTCGTTCAGATGAGAGTGTTATACAGATGTACCATCGTCAGGAAACACACTAATCAATGGAATTCAATAGGATAGATCAGATGATAGTTTAGTCACACAAAGTGTCCATGTGAACAAAATGGAAGCAGGCGCTATTCTCTTCTAAGTACAGGATGAGAATTCCTATGAAAGTCTAAGGCGGGCTTTGCACACTACGACATCGCAGGTGCGATGTCGGTGGGGTCAAATTGAAAGTGACGCACATCCGGCATCGCAGGCGATATCGTAGTGTGTAAATCCTAGATGATACGATTAACGATCGCAAAAGCGTCGTAATCGTATCATCGGTGTAGTGTCCGACATTTCTATAATTACGCTGACGTGACGGTCCGATGTTGTTCCTCGCTCCTGCGGCAGCACACATCGCTGTGTGTGAAGTCGCAGGAGCGAGGAACATCTCCTACCTGCGTCACCGCAGCTCCCGTCGGCTATGCGGAAGGAAGAAGGTGGACGGGATGTTTACATTCCGCTCATCTCCGCCCCTCCGCTCCTATTGGCCGCCTGCCATGTGATGTCGCAGTGACGCCGCACGACCCGTCCCCTTAATAAGGAGGCGGTTCGCCAGCCAGAGCGACGTCGCAGGTCAGGTGAGTGCATGTGAAGCTGCCGTAGCGATAATGTTCGCTACGGCAGCTATCACAATGATATCGCAGCTGCGACGGGGGTGGGGACTATCGCGCTCGGCATCGCTATCATCGGCTAGCGATGTCGCAGTGTGCAAAGTACCCCTAAAGGTATGTGCATACCATCAGGACACCCTGTGTCCTTGACGCAGCATGTCCTCTCCTGCGGGGCTGCGAGTGCTATCCGCAGGAGACCGCAGCGCTACGTACCCACGATCAGGGTTTGGGGCGCTGCACTCTTTCTCTCTGTTCTCCCTGCTGAGAACATTCGGGGCTCTGCAGCACTAAATTGATATGCTGCAGGTCGGGAAGCCGCACCACATGTCAGTTGCGGTAAAAGTCCAATGATTTTTCATACACTCGTCAGACCACAGCCTCAGGGACAGCACTTGGAGAATTGTATGACTGTGGGACTTATCATATGGTACCAAAAGGGATGGGTTAGGAGGCAAAATTAGGCTGCTCTTTCCTTAGGCCCCCTTCACACGAAAGTGATTCTGGTAACTATGTTGCAGTTTTAATACGCACCAGAATCATGGACATATGCAGACCCATTAAAATCAATGGGTCTGCGCACACATCAGTGATTTTTCATTGAAGTGTTTCCATGCGGCGTACACGCGTATCCGTATGCTCCGCATGGAGACAAGTTTGCTTTTTTCTGGCATCACTGATGTCCCGTGGACCGTGATCCATGAAACATGTGCCAGAAAAATCATGTACATTTAAAATAAAAAGCATTTTAAACTCACCTGTCTCCAGCAATGCTGTCTTCAGCCGCTGCTGTCTCCTGCTTCCAGGCCAGCTAATTACGCTCATGCATATACACAGCACAGCCTACCCAGAAATAGCTGCAAAGGGGAGACAGTGGTGGCTGGAGACAGCATCGCGGGAGACTTCAGCACCACGGACAGCAGCAGCGTGGACAGGTGAGTATAAGTGCCTGATCTTCGTGTATTATCACGGATAGCACACAGAGATGACACTTGTGCCAAAATCACTGCAGACGGAGGGACATACGTACCTTTAGCACATCAGTGAAAAACGTGTGTTTTTCACTGACGTGTGAAAGAGTCCTTAGGACCAGGTCTTTGTGTTAAACTTCTCAATCCTATTGATCAGTTTCCAATTTCAGCAAACCATGAATGATTTATCACGTCCCAGACCGGCTGAGACCAAATCACCATTCATCAGGGTAATAATCCTACAATATACAGAGAAGAGACTGTATTCTTTACACTTCCTGAGGACACAATCTTCAGTTATCATGTTTGGTTCTTTCTATTTGACGTTTTCGTTGCTGATCTTAAAATAAAATAATTTTTAAGAACGTTTCAGCATGGATATATTCTGTGATGTTTAGTTTTGGATTTTCCAGGAAAAAGATATTTTTAATATACAGAACCTAAAATCTATATTATGTTTAGCGATTCCTTTTTATCGAAACTGACCATAATCTTATAAAATCGGTTTGCTGTGCACTTCAGGATATCACTTCTTTATGAAGAGTAACCATTGAGTATTTTGATTTATTCCTAATTTCCCAATTTGCTGAGGGTTCAACGTAAAAAGCTAAATAAGTAACTAAATGCATGAAATGCTAGCATTGTCTAAAATATTAAAGGGTTATTTCCAACATTTAAAGTTATCAACCTATCTACAAGGATCAGTGGTGGTCCCTGCCCTGTCGAAATAGAGCAGTGTCCGTGCTTGCGCATAAACAATCCATCAATTCTCTATGGGATTGACAGACACCTGGGTACAGCACTTCGCTTTCTTCCATAGCACCATAGAAAATGCATGGAGGGGTATTTCAGAGCAATATGCTCCTGAATGTTGTAGGCAGCCAGCAATGTAAGTAAAAACAGCTTAAAGGGAACTTGTCAACAAATCTTTCCCTATTAAACTAAAAGAATCCCCTTCTGCAGCTCCTGGGCTGCATTCTATGAAGGTGCACCTTGGCCCTGACTCCCCTTCCAGACCCCAAAAATAACTTTATAAAACCTGGCCGTTAGGTATGCTAATTACCTGTGTTGGCCAGATGGGCGGGCTTATTTTTTGCTCCTGTCCCCCCTCCTGCCGTTGATTGCCGTCCTCCTTTCTTGATTGATGTGATGACGCCTCCGTCATCATCCTCGTCGCATTTTCAAATCTCGCGCCTGTGCAGTTATGTCCGGCGCGAGCGAGGGCAGCTATGTTTTCTGCTCTGCTTCTAATTTATGCGCTAAGTGCCTTTATTTTTATAAGTACAATTCAGATAAAAGTAATGCAATTTAAATTTCATATGTTCAATGTTCGCATATGTCTTGGTGGTTACAGAGTACTACTGTATCCTCTTATTTGTATACAAAGCAGGGTGAGTGACACCAACACCTCTCTCTGATGACAATTTTGTTTGAGGGCGGTGATAGAAGCTGTGGGGTGGTGTTGGTGTAACTCACCCTACTTCTCCCCTGATAATAATTAGTTAGAGTGCAGTAGTAGTGTAGCGCCCCTGAGCCAATCAGGGCACTACTAGGTACTGCATCCCCACAAGGATGCAGGGGCTACCCACTGGGACCTGGAACACCAGTGCCGGTAATACCTACACATACCTAAAATCCTAGTTCCCACACCACACTAGGGGGCACTGCTAGTCAAATAAGGGGAAGGCCACCCAGTTGGCAAAGCCTGACCAGGGAACTAGACAGCCTGGTGGGTGTGGATTGTGAGAAGTCTGCAAGAATGTAGTGAAGAGAGCATATGTGCCTCTAGCTGAGTCTGTGTAACGGTGACCCAGGGGCATGGGAGTCATGTTGCCAGCATTGGGGCACCTAAGGACCTCTGGCCCGGAGTCAAGACCTTAGGGATGATTTGAGGGAGCACCACTGGAACCTGGGCACGCACGGGACACAGGGCCCTAGGTCAGGCGACAGTTTCAGACGGCCTGGCAAATCCTGCACAGTGAGGGTCATCCATGGACCTCACTGACCTACAGATCCGGGGGCATCAGCAGTAAAGCAAGGATCGGGTTCGAGCACAAACCTCCCCACAGGGTCCACACTGCCAGCCGAACGGACAGACCGCTGTATCACAACTGGGGGACCCCCAAAGTTTTAAGCTTCAGGGTCTCAACTACACTGAGAGTGCTGGGGACAGAGCAACCGAGTCGTTAAACTGGCACTGGAAATACAGGGACCTGAATCAGCTGTCCAAGGGTTAAAAGTAAGTAAGGACTGTTCATTACAACCCCGGTGTGGTCTCCTTCCTTATATAGTGCAAATCTTTCACCCCATACATCTCCCAGGCTCAGCTCTACCTGCGGAGGGCCTACCACCACAGCTGCCACTACCATCAGCACTGGGAGTACCCACATCAGCAGCGGCAGTTCAACAATTATAACCGCAACCCGCAGGTGGCGTCACATGAATATTAAAGGCGGTGTCACACGGTACGATATATCGTGCGATCGCATGAGCGATTGCACCTGCCTCCGTCGTTTGTGCGTCATGGGCAATTCGTTGCCCGTGGCGCACAATGTCGTTAATCCCCGTCACATGTACTTACCTCCCTAACGACGTCGCTGTGGGCGGCGAACATCCTCTTCCTGAAGGGGGAGGGACGTTCGATGTCACAGCAATGTCACACAGCGTTCCGCCCAATAGAAGCGGAGGGGCGGAGATGAGCGGGACGTAACATCCCGCCCACCTCCTTCCTTCCGCATTTCCGGCGACCGCAGGTAAGCTGTGTTCGTCGTTCCCGGGGTGTCACACGTAGCGATGTGTGCTGCCTCGGGAACGATGAACAACTGGCGCATAGAAGGAGGAACGACATTATGAAAATGAATGACGTGTCAACGAGCAATGATAAGGTGAGTATTTTTGCTCGTTAACAGTCGTTCAGAGATGTCACGCACTACGACATCTCTAACGATGCTGGATGTGCGTCACAAACTCCGTGACCCCGCCGACATATCGTTAGATATATCGTAGTGTGTGACGGGGCCTTAACTCTTATCTCCCCTGTAAATACTCCCTTAATAAAAAGCACCCAGGGCACGGGACCGGGCAACGGCCACCACAGTGACATCCCCAATTGTATATACAGCCTGGGACCGAGTACCCCATAACTCCGGGCGACACAGTCGAAATTTTGGGTGGAGCTGGTGTCACTCACTGGATCTATCAGCAATCACCTGACCATGTCTTGTTTCACAGCTGTGGCGGTGGGGACAGAAACAGTGTGCCAGCACTGGACTCACCTCTCTCACTGCTTCTATCACCATGAATCCAGCACATCTTCAAAGGGCGGCAATGAAAGAAACTGTAGTAAGTAACTGCTGTGCCACCCTCTGATAAATGTCCTATTCCAGGAGGGGTGATAGATGTTGCAGGAAGTGAGTGCAGCCCCAGCTTTCTGTGACAGACTACTTTTAAAGGAAAAGTGAAGTAAAAAAAAACCCACACATTTAGGGATGAGTTAGATAGGGAGAAGTTTAGGGTATTGTGTAATAAAGTTAATTACAAAAGTGATTTAGGGTGCAAAAAATAAGACATTTAGAAAAGGATAATATAGATACTAGACCACTACTTTAACCTAAAGCTTATTGCCTCTGAGAATATTGCATGGCTCACATATGCCGACATTTATTTTTGGAGGAAGGAATTGTCAGGACCTCCTACCAGTATAAGGGCAAATTTCTCCATTTATGATAGGCTCCTTTTCTCTGTACATTCTCGCTTTCCATCTCCAGCCTAACTCTCCTGACCATGACACAGACATTGCTGCCAGCTCTGATTTTCACACTGTCAGGTTTTTTTCTTTCTTACAACCATGCTTCTTTTGGCAGGGTGAGAGGGAATAGCAGCGTTTTAGGTATAAATATTCATAAAGGTTGTGAGGAGCAGCATTTAGTGCCTCATGCAATATTCACGGAACAGTAGCAGACACTGAGCGGTGACAGACAGGAACTCGTCGCCTGCTCTCCGGGGGATAAGAGGGACAAGGTCATTTGACAGCCTACTCTTCTTTGCTGTGTTACAATTATTGAATCATGAATAATTATTTTTCAAAATAAATAGTAAATGCAGCAAATATCCAATTATTTTTTAGTCTACACATAGCACCATGACGATAAATTATTCATTTCAATACATTCATACACTGATAAAAGGAATTTTCTTTGTCCACTTAATACAAATATTCAATTGTAAGTGCAAATTTAACACTGTAGCATCATCTTAGGCCTCATTCAGAAGTCAGTGTTTTTCACATATGCAAAAATATCTGATCAGTGTCATGGATCCATTTGTCATCAGTGAAAAAAAACAACAGAACTTGTACATACAACACTCGCGCTGAATGAGGCTTTACACTGGCTCATATCCATCCATGTAAGGCCTGTTTCATACGTCAGTGAAAAACACAGACGTTCTTCACTGACGAGTAAAACATGCACATGTCCCTCTGTGTTCCGTGATTCACGGCACACGTTGGTTGTCCATGTGCAATCCATGATCTGTGATACGTGATTTCACATGGACGTATGCTCACCTGTCCCGTTCCTGCTCTCCATGGTGCTCAACTCCTCGGCTCTGTAGCGTCCGCCCACCACTCTCTGCAGCTACTTCCGGGTCGGCTATGGCTGCATTCATGAATATTCATGAGCCGGCCAGGAAGCTGCAGAGAGTGGAGGCTGCGGAGAGCATCGCTGGAAAGGTGAGTTGAAAATGTTTATTATTTTAAATGTCCGTGTTTTTCTGGTACGTGTTTCACGGATCACACCACTGCATGGTCCGTGGGACATCAGTGATGCCAGAAAAAAACGGACATGTCTCCGTGTGGCAATCACGGGCACGCGTGTACGCCGCACAGACACACGGTCACTGATGTGTGCGCAGACCCATTGATTATAATGGGTCTGCGTATGTCAGTGATTCTGGTACGTATAAAAAAAGCAACATACGTACCAGAATCACTGACGTCTGAAACAGGCCTTAGACTGAGCTTACATGTCCAGTAGTTATGTGTTAGAACAGATCCTGCAGCAATCCGTTGACAAAAAAGTTGTACAAACACAGCTTTCTTGAAAAAATTGATTTTTGCATGATTTGTTTTTTTTAACATAGGAGTCTATGGAAAATGGCTCCGTTAATGGATTGCTCTTTAGACATCCATTTTTCTTGCATTTGTAAAGGATCCGTATTTTTCTTACTGGATTAGTTTCAAATGGAAGATAAATTACAATCCGTTAATGGATCCGTTATCCATAGACTCCCATGTTAAAAAAATGGATCCTGCAAGAATCAATCCTATAAAAATCAATTTTTTCAAAACGGACAAAAAAGTTGTATTTGCCAACAAACTGCTGCTAAATCTGTTCTAACAGATGATTACTGGACATGTGAACTGTGCCTAAAGGGGGCTTTACACGCTGCGACATCGCTAATGCGGAGTCGTTGGGGTCACGGAATTCGTGACGCACATCCGGCCGCATTAGCGATGCCATTACGTGTGACACCGATGAGCGATTTTGCATCGTAGCAAAAACGTGCAAAATCGCTCATCGGTGACATGGGGGTCCATTCTCGATTATCGTTACTGCAGCAGTAACGATGTAGTTCGTCGCTCATGCGGCAGCACACATCGCTATGTGTGATGCCGCAGGAACGAGGAACCTCTCCTTACCTGCCTCCCGGCCGCTATGAGGAAGGAAGGAGGTGGGCGGGATGTTCCAGCCACTCATCTCCGCCCCTCCGCTTCTATTGGGCGGCCGCTCAGTGACGTCGCTGTGACGCCGCACGGACCGCCCCCTTAGAAAGAAGGCGGTTGCCCGGTCACAGCGACGTCGCCGGGCAGGTAAGTATGTGTGACGGGTCTGGGCGATGTTGTGCGGCATGGGCAGCGATTTGCCCGTGTCGCACAACAGATGGGGGCGGGTACCCACGCTAGCGATATCGGGACTGATATCGCAGCGTGTAAAATAGCCTTAAGGGCAGAGTCACACTTGCGTATTGCTTCTGATGCGAGACCATCGGATGCGATATTGTGACGCCCTGGACTATCAGGTCGTCACAGGGTATTGTGCAATCTGCCCTTCTGTACAATATCCACCTCCTCCTTGGTTACGGGTCCCTAACCTTTGGTGTTGCCAAGAACAAGCTAATCAAAATCCTAGGAACACTCTGCACCACACCCACCAGGCACACCAGTGGCCGACCTGAGTGGAATAGGGTTGCCCACTTGGGGTGTTGGTTGAAGGGGAGGTCAGGAGTGTTAGGAGACAGTCAGTTGAGTGGTGACTCTCGAGAGGAGAGGTCAGGAGCTGGGCTCCTTGAGATTACTAGGTGGCAGACGTTGGTCTGGGCCTGGTAGGAGCTGGACTCCGGTCTCAGGGGATCGTGACAAGGGGCACGGACTGTCGAGGAGGACAGCCGGTGGCCTTGTGCCATCCCTGAGCAGGGGCCAGGGCATGACGGGGTAAATGGACCCTAGGTCAGGAAGGAGCTTCAGGTGTCGTGACAATTTACCCGACGAGGACGGAGCCTTCAAGATCTGTTCTCCACCCGCTCCAAAATTGGGGTACTAGCGCAACGAGGGGGATAGGACTTTCCCACTACATGGTCCAGAAAATCCCAAGCGTGAACCCTGAGAGCAAGCTCATCCAGTTAGCCATACTGGTGAGCGGGACCCGGTTAGTTTTATACTAGAGGGACCAACCAGAAGACTAGGTGCCTAGGCAAAGGTCACAGACTAACAGGCAATACCAATGGGCACGGGATCCAGGCGTGCTCCCTCTCAGCAGCATCGATGTCCAGAACTTTGGTTTACCACAGTTGTCGGTGTCAGCGTTATTGAACTGAGTGAGTACACAAGTGACCCTTACCATCCCAACGGCACCTCCCCGTCACCTTCATCGAGTCCCGGGGCATTCCCCCTATCCGTGGAGGGGTTAAACATCTGGCTGCCCACACCATCGCAATCGGGTACTACCAACCGCAGCGGTGGTACTCTACCTTACCACACACCACGAGTGGCGTCACGAACTTTCCCCACCATCCCCTGTAAATGCTCCCCCTTTTATCCGAGTGGCCCCGCGACCCCGACCCCCGGGGCCGGAGACCCCCTCGAGCCACCGCAGAACGGGATCCGAGCAGCCCGGCTGCTGACGCGGTGCCGGCACAATATGCTAAAGACCCTCAGCTCAGGCTCTGCTGCGAGAATGAGCCGAGTGTCATGTGACTGTGGTCTGTTCCGGAGATCGGATTACAGCTTTGGAGGAGAGAGGTGGGATAATCTCCCTATCTCCTCCATTTTCAGGCTGTGCGTATATCATACTGCACTTGGATAACCTCCAAGGGCAGTCCGATGTTTCTCTCGCACCCATAAACTTGAATGGATGCGAGTGACACTGCTCTCGCAGACAATCGCAGCATGCTGCAATTTTTTTTCCTCAGTCCGTTTAGGGCTAAGGAAAAACTCGCAGATGTGAGATGAAGCATTGTCTTAAATTGGGCTGAATACAATGCGAGATTTTCTGGTTATCCAAGTGCAGTGCGATATATTCATAGGCTGACAATGGAGGAGATGGGGAGATTAGTCCCTCCCTCTCCTCCGGAACTGTGATCCGATCTCAGGAGTGGACCACAGTCACATGACACTCGGCTCACACTCACATTGCACTCGTGCAAGACATACGCAAGTGTGACTCTGCCCTAGTGTGAATTTGCAATGCACAGTGTCTGTTTGAGCTCACTTTTCCTTGGTGCTGTCGACATACTCTGCTCTGCTGTTTCAAGGTACCTGAATGTTAACTCAGTTCTGCTGTTCTATGTGTTGTGTATCTGTGGTACCCCAGTGATCCGGTTGCCACAGTAGCGTTGCCTTCCTCACAGGGGCTGATGCTATGCCTGGAAGTGGGTCCCCCACGCTACGTAGAACCAGCAGTCAACACTTTCCTGACTCCAGACCAGAAGGGGGTTGGAGTCAGGAAAGTGTTGACTACTGGTGCTACCTAGCATGGGGGACCCCCTTCTTGCTTCAAGCCATACCATCACCCCCTGTGAGGAGGGCAACACTACTGTGGCAACCGGACAACTGGGGTACCACATATCCAACTCTGCTTAATAAATGCCTCCATACTGCTCATCCTTACCTCTGGTTTAGTGAAGCCACCTTACTAAGTGAGTCTTTAAGGGGTTGTCCGGCCTAAATCCATAAGCATGCAGTCATTCTACATGTGCTGTGAGGATTCGCCGGTATCAGAGCCGGGAACAGCTGTCACATGGCTACGAGTATGTGATATGCATATGTTGCTGACGGGGGCCACTGACGCTTCTCTGGGCCCGCTCGGATCCGGGTTCGCTGCTGCGGCTCGAGTGGTGACCGGACCGGGGCTCGCACGGCCATCCGTCCTCACAACCGTCGAAAAGGGGGGATATTTACAGGGGGGTTGTTGTGTCGGTGACGCCAGCCGTGGGTTGCGGTGAGGGATGGTGACACCACCGCTGCCTGGTGATGGGGCGCCCGGGATGGTGGAGCGTGGCAGCAATATGGGATCCCCTCCACAGGTAGGGGATGCGTAGGCCCGGGGCCCGCGGTCGGTACACGGGAGTACTGGCTGCTGGAGGTGGCGTGCCGGATTGGACCGGGGGTCAATGGTGTACTCACAGTTCAGTAATCTCACACAAGTCCAGTGGTAAACCAAGTTACCAGTGACCGGCTGCCATTGGAGGGTGTATTCGGGTCCCACACCCAGGTTTAGTAAACAGGTGTCCCTTCCTCCTGCACTCTGTGTTTGTCTCTTCTGTCGGATGACTCCGCATGGAACGGGGAAGTCCACTCCCTGTACTGAGTTTGTTTGGGAGCTATGGCCTGCGAAATCTGACCCTTGGGATCTCTGTGGGTTCTGACGGACACCCTATCCCCCGCGTTGGGCTTCCGTTTCGCTCTCTGGGCTTCTGGAGAACAAGGCATGAAACCTCGTCCTCTGCTGGTTGATTAATAAGGGGCATTCAACCTTCCTTGTCCTAGGGTCCAGGCACCCCGTCTGTGCACGGCCTCCGGACCGGATTCCTGCTGTCGGCACCAGCGGGCTACAACCCTGCCCCGGTCCACTTAACGTCTCCCGTGACCAGATCACCGTCGCCTGTGGCCCTGTTCACTATCTGCCACCTAGCTCCTACCCCTGACTACACTTCTCAGTCAGCTCAACTCCACTTCCACTGTCAACTGTCAGCTTGAACGGTCTGAGTTTGACTGTTGTCAAAACTGTTCTGTTCTGTTCCCGCCCCTGACACCTCAGGACCCCTAGGTGGGCGTTCTCATCCGCCTGATCCCGCCCACTGGTGTGTCCTTATTATCATGAGGGGGTGGCTAGGCTTTAATGGCTGTGTGTTCTGCCTGGGTGTGGGTTTTGGTGGTAACCAGGAGGGTGGACACTTTTGTGACTACCTGGTTTTGCCAGGGCGTCACACATACACCTGGAGAGAATCCGACTATAGGGGCACAGCCTCACTCTGTACATTTGCATTGAGCAAGACTGCGCCCCTCTAGTTGGATTCTGGCTGGGAGTCTGCATATCTCATACTCGTAGCCACGTGACCGCTGTTCCAATTCGATGTAAGGACACACCATTCTGCAGTCCCATAGAGTGACCGGAGACTTGCGGATTTAGACCGGACAACCACTTTAACACAAGGATGCCAAAAATGTTGTTGACCTTGGCAGAGTCAATGACAGGGTACAGTCCAGGCTCTGTCCAACTTACTGTGTTTTTAGGGGAAAATACCTATATAACTATAGCCTGGCATCCATTGAATCATGCCACAATTCTTTTCTGTTGTATTCTTGCAGAATCTGACAAAAAGAAACCTCCGTATGCCTCTAAATGAATTTGGAGGTACAATATGGAGGGCATGCACTTCTATGGAGCCGTACATCAGCTCCATATATAAGAGCTGCAATGTGGCTGAGCCCTAAGACACACTAGGGTCAGTTATCCGGAAAATCAATTAACCATAGTATGTTTGTTTGGATGGTGAAAAAAATTACACATAACTAGATTATTATTTTGATGGTGAAGAATGCAATGCTCAGCTGCTGCTCTGCAAAATACTTTGACCCCGCTCTGCTCCTTCTGTATATTATTAATCAGATCCTACCTCCGATACTTGTGTGCAGTTAAATATGAGCCAGTTAGGAACAGGTTAATCACTTTTAATTTCCATCCATTCATTGTTTGTAAGAATCTGACATTCCAAAAGTCATGAAACCGCAGCAAGGTCTCAGCCCCAAATCCGGGAGAGTCAAAGCCGCTCCCCCAAAAGAATGTTTCTGGAAATTATTTTACTCACATTAATTAAAAAAATGACCAACACTCCCTGTCAGCACCTGGAAAGTCTTTGTTTTCTTTTCATTAACATTCTTTATCTACTGTACATCCAATATAACAAATGTGGAGATATAGCAAGGAATACAAACACACAACGCATATGGACAGCGTAAAAAGGATGGTTACCAAAATGAATGTATAAATATTGTTAAAATGATGAGCTGGTACTAAAATGCTCGGGTGCTCAGTCCCTGTAACGTGCAGTTGGATAATCAGATAGGCACAACTCGTGTGCCAAGCATAATGGAAGTCAATGGGGAAGCAAACATTTTCCCAGAAAATCTAGAAAAATGCTCAAGTTCCTAATTGACTTCATTATACTCAGCTACATGAGTCAACTGATAGGTACTGCGCATCCACCTTCCATTCAAATCAATAGGAGGCGATTGTGCAGTACCCATCCGCGGCCACTATCAGAAGACGGAGCAGCTCCGGAGCTGAGCATTTCGGCGAGGGTGCCATGTGTAGGACCCCGGCCAATCTGACATTGATGACCTATCCTAAGTATAGGCCATTAATCTAAAAGTAGTGGAAAACCTCTTTAATGCTTTAATGTTACCACTCATTTCATGGCTATACAGTCTTTCAGGGCTCTTTTGGATGTCTGATCGCAATGCACAGACTGGCTATGCATGTTCCAACCCGAAAGTGACAGCCTGATAGAAATATATGAAATTGTCAGGCTCGGGTCAGGAGACGTGTGGCCAGTCCATGCACTGCGATCCGAGATCGGACTGATGATTACAGACGTCTAAAAGAGCCCTTAGACTACATTCCCATATCTGTTTGAATATCACCATCAGACAGAAATGGAGCAAGTTTTTTCTCAGGTATCATCCTTGCTTCAACCTAATTGTTTCCATTTTTTTCTCATTCGTCTTTTTTCACTGAACCAAGTAGACTCCCAGAACTTATTTTATATATTGACTCTTAACAATGTATCAGTTAAAAACCTATGAAATGAGGCTGGAACGCTTAAGTACAAAGTTTGTCTTCCATCTTTCATCAATTTTATATGGTTTCTCATAGTCCGTAATGTCCGAATCGGATCTTCAGAACAGTTAAGAATAATAAATACGCTGAGGTTGAGCAGCTTACTTTGTGTATCTTAGGGTGAGCGTGCACTCCTCCTTGAGTGACAGTTCTTGTTAGTAGCAGAACTGTAGTATTAGTAGAACTACAAAGCATCGCACAAGTTCTGTTGTAACATATTCAGCTTTCAAAGTTTTGTTCTTAGTCCACATTATCATGTAATTACTTAAATAGATAATGATGCATTTCAACAAGCACACAGTTTAGGACAGTGAGAGTCTTGATGTTGAGTGGTGGAGATTATGATTCTACAGGACTGATTGGCTGTGTCTCCACTTTGCTTTTTTACCTGCTTTTTCGCTGCTTTTTCAACTGCGGCGTTTTAATGCCAAAATGCATGCGTTCTGCTTTTCAAGCAAAGTCTATGGGAATTGGGGATTTCTTGTGTGTACTATGCTGCGTTTTTGTGGCAGAAATTTGGGCAAAAACTCTGCTTTTTAAAGAAGCAACATGTCAATTGTTTTTGCCATTTGCGTTTTGAACTGCAAGTACCTCGACGCAAAGTGCGGACATAGCCTAAAAGCAGAGTTTTTGCCCAAATTTCTGCCACAAAAACGCAGCGTTTTGAACAGCATAGTGCGCACAAGAAATCCCCAATTCTCATAGACTTTGCTTGAAAAGCAGAACGCATGCATTTTGGCATTAAAACGCTGCAGTTGAAAAAGTAGCGAAAAAGCAGGTAAAAAAGCAAAGTGCGAACACAGCCATAAGAGCAGCTTGTCAAGAGCTGAGATGGAGAGGAGGAGCAGCTCTGCAGTATAAAAATCAATGGGCTGGAGAGAACTGAGTGGGATGTTAGGGTAAGTTCACACAGTGCGTTTTTCGTGGTGTTTTTGCGCGTTTTTCGGGTGCGTTTTTGGCATCAAAACTGCATGACTTTGCTTCCCCAGCATTTTGCTGTCCGCACACAACTGTTTTTTTAAGCTGCGTTTTTGAGCTTAAGGCTAAGTTCGCACACTGCGTTTTTTTTGACACTGCGTTTTTGTGCGTTTTTGGCCGCTAAAAACGCACAAAAACGCACCTGCGTCGAAAAAACAATTTTTCATTTTTTTTTTCAAGCTCAAAAACGCTGCTTAAAAAAACAGTTGTGTGCGGACAGCAAAATTGAAAACTCATAGACTTTGCTGGGGAAGCAAAGTCATGCAGTTTTGAGACCAAAAACGCACCCGAAAAACGCGCAAAAACGCCGTGAAAAACGCACTGTGAGCACATAGCCTAAAAAAAAAAATGGACATGTCAATTCTTTCCTGCGTTTTTCTGCGTTTTCCGCCCATGCAATGCATTGGAAAAACGCAGCAAAACACAGAGATCAAAAACGCAGCAAAACGCAGCCAAAAAGGACCAAATCGCGGTAAAAACGCATGTGTTTTTTGACGCGTTTTTTTCGACGCGGGTGCGTTTTTGTGCGTTTTTAGCGGCCAAAAACGCAGCACCAAAAAAACGCAGCGTGCGCACATAGCCTTTATGCGCGTTTTTTGGGTGCAGTTTTGGTCTCAAAACTGCATGAATTTCGTTCCCCAGTAAAGTCTATGAGATTTTATTTTGGCTGTCCACACATTGCAGTTTGTTTTTGGCTGCGTCTTTGTGGTGACCACAAAGATACATGTAAATTCTTTTTGCGTTTTTACCCATTGAATGCATTGGACAAAAATGCAGCAAAAAAACACATCAAAAGGCATAAAAGAAGTGCAAAAACATATGCATTTTTTTATGCGTTTTTCCTGTGGGTGTGTTTTAGTGCGTTTTTTTGGGGCCCAAAACTCTGCATCTTTGTCGTCAGAAAAAGATGCAGCGTGCGCACATAGGAAGGGTACTTTACACACTGCGATTTCGCTATCGCTAGCGAGCGTACCCGCCCCCGTCGGTTGTGCGTCACGGGCAAATCGCTGCCCGTGGTGCACAACATCGCTAACACCCGTCACACGTACTTACCTGCCTAGTGACGTTGCTGTGACCGGCGAACCACCTCCTTTCTAAGGGGGCGGTTCGTTCGGCGTCACAGCGGCATCACTAAGCGGCCGCCCAATAGCAGAGGAGGGGTGGAGATGAGAGGCTGGAACATCCCGCCCACCTCCTTCCTTCCTCATTGCCGTTGGACGCAGGTAAGGAGATGTTCGTCGTTCCTGTGGTGTCACACATAGCGATGTGTGATGCCGCAGGAATGACGAACAACCAGCGGCATGCACCACCAACGATATTATGAAAAGGAGCGACGTGTCAACAATCAACGTTTTGACGTTTTTGCGATCGTTGATCGTCGCTCCTTGGTGTCAAACGCTGCAACGTCGCTAACGGCGCCGGATGTGCGTCACTAACGACGTGACCCTGACGATATATCGTTAGTGATGTCGCAGCGTGTAAAGCGGCCTTAAGACTTATCGCCTCTCCCAGAATGTAACTACTGTGCACACATTTGGATAGGGTTTGAGGTTATGCTCCATAGAAACCATCTGTAAACTATGAATGATAAAAGCTCTCATTGCAGGAGAATGACAGTAGATAGAAGAAGCAAGTTAATGTTAAATTTGCTTATTTTCATGCTAAATCAATATAATAATTTGGGAATACGCCTTTAAATCTGTAACTTGGCTACACATCACACAGTGGATTATTATGCAATTGAACAAATACTGATAGAAAGCGATCCAAGCTACTACAATGCTTTTGCTTTTTTTTTTTTGCAGACAAATGTGGAAATGGAAGGTTTGGGAACCACTTATATGAACAAATGTCTCAAGTATTAGGAGTGTCCTCTCAGCAGATTCCAAAATATTTTAAGAACAGATTGAAAAACTGAGAATAATACACAAAGTGAGAAGGCAGAAACAAAGAGCACCGGATTCCAGGTTAAACATTAGCATCTTCCACAAAGAACAGATTTCGTGCCAAACTATTTTTATTGCATTCTTGTGATACATTATACATGAGACTTTTAAGCTTAATCATCGGTAACATCAGATGCTATCCTCTTTCTTCTGTCCTGCAAGATCAGCACACTCAGCACGCTGCTGACTATAAGCTATTTTATCAGTAATATATTACAGCAGAGCCACTATATGTGACGTCTACGTACTAAGGCACAATTAGAGCCATTACAGCAAAAGGCCTGCGCTGTTCTGTCCTCAGCAATCCAGGAGAAGGTGTTGCCACCAGCGACCACAGTATCGTGCCTATTAGAAAAAACGCTCCAGTATTTTCCCCTGCCCCGTCTTAAGGCTGCGTTACACGTTACGATTTATCTGACGATATGTCATCGGGGGTCACTGATTCCGTGACGCACATCCGGTATCGTTAGCGGCGTCGTTGCGTGTGACACCTACGAGCGACTCCGAACGATCGCAAATAGGGTGAAAATCGTTGATCGTTGACACGTCGTTCAGTTTCAAAATATTGTTCGTCGTTTGGAATGCAGCAGACATATTGCTACGTTTGACACCCTGCCAACGACGAACAACATCCACACGACTGCCTTGGTCAAACAATATATCACTGAACGATTTTGTGTCGTTTATGAGATGTGTACGTGTGACCGCTAATAAACGACCAATACCGATCTCGGCAAATCGTAACTACGATCTGGGCGTGTCACATCGCTAATTAGATCGTCAGATAAATCGTAGCGTGTAACGTGGCCTTTATTCTCACCTGCCACGTCTTCACCTTCAATCTGAGCTGCTACAGTCAGTCTACATTGATGTGTGACCTGCAGGCAGCTCCAGAGTTTCATGGAGCAAGCCAGAGGTATCCAAACAATGCAACTCTATGAGAGCCTTGTTCTGGCTCTCATAGACTTCCATTGAGCACTTGAATAAAATATACCTGAGCACCCCCAGTGCAGTGATTCAACAAACAGCTCCAGTATATTGGTGAAAATGTTTTGGTCTCAACAGATTGACCTTCATCAGTTCATGTGCTGCTCAATAAGGAATTACCTGGATGAGTGGCATGGGTTGTGTGAGAGGTATCGACCACGCACACAACCGATTGGGAGTGCTTGGTTATATTTTATTCATTACTTTGGGTTTAGAACCTATCTGAGCACCCCTAAAAGGGTCAGAACTGCGGTGGTGTTTTTCATTTGATTCTATTTAGCACCTGTGACATAACTTCTGACTTTGGCCAGGCAGACGTTATGGGCACAAGGTGGTGCTGAGGGACCAGAGGAGCGTCAAAAGAGGATGAAGACTGCAGCAGGTGAGTATAATACCGGGGGGAAAAGGACTTTCACTGAAAGCGCCACTCCAGTGCTGAAAAAAAAAATCTGCGGGAGTGGGATATTAAAAGGAGATGTCACAATGACTATGGGGATAAGAAACTGGAGCTCCTAAGCTGACCCTCAGGCTAGGGGGCCCTATGCTATCCCTAGTCTCTGGGATACCCCTAAAGGAGGGGATACCTGAGTCTCCATACTGGCCCTGCTCCTAAGCAGCCCTGATCTGATACCCCCTGTCCCAGGGGAAACCGGGACAGGAGTGAGATTAAACCCACAATAATAGACAGACAGGGGAAACCAAAACTCTGTCACACAACATGTGCTCACTGAGGTATAAGACAATAAAAGTTAAAGAGGAAAACAAGAGCAGGGAGGAAACAAGCCGACTGGTAAACTCCACACCCACTCCAAGGAAAAAGCAACACTTTCCAGATAGTCTGGGACACCAAAACACACAGACCAACATAGTATAACCTATAGATGGCATAGGTAGAAGATTTCGTCCAGCTTGAATATGAAAGGAGCATATGTGATTGGCTCCCTCACAACATTGGATCAAAGGAGCCTAACAAGCAGGCTAGAAAAAGTTCACTCTTGCTAGCCCGGCTAAGACTATGAGTACACAGCACATCAATGCTCGAGTCTGCCTGTGTTGATCAGAGACACACTGATTTTTTTTCTTCCATTTTACATTACTGCTTTCCAAGAGCCGTGACTCTTCAATTTGTCTGTCTACATAGCCGATTAGGCATAATCATAGCAATACCAAATTTAGACTTAGTTTATTTTATGTTGCACTATTTTTGCACAATAAAATCACTGCCCCCATATTTATGAAGCAGTTTACTCAGATTTTGGCACAAACTGGCTTCCGAAACATCACAAATTGTCCAAAATTCTTGTTTTTTACACTGAGCTGAAAATGGTCGTGATTTCTAAGGTGGAAAGTAGCCAACAATTTAGACAGCCAAGAGTCAGAGCACAGCACAAATGTTGTCACAAGCCTAGGACTGCTCATAGATTTCAATGGCTGACATTAGAATTTCCTATAATGTCCCAAATTTATTAGGTAGCCTTTTACTTAATTTGGTGTAGTTTACACCAGGTATCTTTTTAATGATAAGTAATGCCAGTATTTATACATTTCCACCAATTTAAAACAAAAAATATTTTTTTTTCTATTAGCCAGCATAGGACTTTTTGATCACCGCTAGTCTTCTCCCAGATTTCAGTTGAAACCTATATGAGCCTATGGGTACGGAAAAAAAGATTGGCCTCCAATGGGCTTTATAGCATCCAATTTGTATGGATCCATTGCAATTATTAACATAGCAAACAGTATTGGTCTTGTACATTTTAACTGCTACTATGTAAAAACTGATGCCAATGCAGATGAAAAATTATCATTTTTTTCTAGTTGACTATCGGATAATTTTATTTTAGTACACTTGGGTGACCTTAGCCATATTCTTTTTTTATTTATAACATGTAGAACAAAACAGAAATTCTGTCCTTGTTTTTGTTTAAGGGCTATCTGATATTTTATTGGCTAGCACTCGCTCCAATATTATACTACGGCGCTATGGAGCAGTTCCAACCAGCATTTTTTTTCTCATGTGGATTCAGCATGAGAAAAAATTTGCAGGGAGTGTAAATTGGATGGTGCCCACCCATTCAGGTCTTTGGGTGCGTGGAAATCACCTGACTATACTCGGATAGGATAGACTTTTAGAAGGCAGAATATGGTGAAATTTTGTTCTTGATCTTCTCCTCACCTGTGCTACGATTCTCATGAGCGAGAAGTGGATCCGCACTAAGCTAACACTCGGATCAAACTCGGATCAGAATGACTTTAACATAAATTGGCCTGATTCTCTCGCATAGGAGAGAGTCTGATTGCAGCCTTAGGGTTCGCTCACATCATAGAAAAAAGGTCCACAAAAGTTGGAAGAGTGAAATCCGATTGGTATTCCATATGTCATGCCACTGGTAATATATCAGTAAAAATCGGACGGCATATAGATGGTCCGTGTGACATACGATTTAGTTTCTTGAACCCATTGATGTGCATTGACACCCGACTTCATAGTGCTCATGATCATGTGCACTGAGACAAAAACCAGTGTTGGCTGCGACAGCAGAGGTGAGCAACCATGCCTCTGATGCTGCACATTCATTAGCATGTTAGCACTCCTACAGGGGCGTGCTTACATGCTGAGGGGGCCGACTAGCCAAGGGAGGTAACACCCTTGCGACTAGTCCCTGGCCTCATTAGCATATTATAAATACTTTTTCTAAAGATCCCTTTATCTATGCTACTAGATACAGGGACGGTTAGGCAGGGATTAGCAATATGCATCCAGAACTGCTCGTGGTTCTGGGTGCATATTGGACCTGACAGGTTCACTTTAAGCCAGCGCCATTTCTGCACTGTACGATTATAGCAAATTGCGCTAACCCTTGACGTCAGCATCATATATAAATGACATTTGTCGTCGAAGACAAGCTCTCTGTACTGTCGTGGTCAAATGTTTTGAAATTTTGGTTTTGACAGACTTTGCTGCTTCAGTTTTTAGACCAGCATTAGCTGTAATGTGTTATGACGAGTAATCAGATGAATTGCAGAAAATTGTAGCCATTCATTGACAAGAAAATTAAGTTAATCACCTAAAAAACATTTTTACTGAATCTCCGCCCTGCCACAAAATGTCCTGTTTACATCATTCCAGTAATTATATGGTTAGCTCAGGAGAAAGTGATAGGCCGCATTCAGACACAGAAGAAAAACTGACCGAGTTTCATCAGCGTTTGGTCAGAATTTCATCAGTTTTTTCACTGATGAGAAAAAAAAGTTTCTCCATTTTCTCCTATCAGTCAGTGAAAAAAAGCACATGAATGACATCTGAATGCTGTCAGGTTTTGTCTCTGACCCATAGACTTGCATTGCCGATTTTGATCCGACAATTGGTCAGAGGAAAACAAATCTGTGAACAGCCCCATAGACTGTATACCTCCCAACTTTTGAAGAACAGAAAAAAAGGGTAAAAGTATGCAGCAAATTGTGACCATGCCCCTAGCCACTCCCCAAGCCACACCCATTTGGCAGTGAGAGATGTTAAGCAGATGCCCTGGATTGTTCATTCATTTATAAGCGGGCTTTACACGCTGCGACATCGCTAGCATTTGCTGGCGATGTCGAGCGCAATAGCACCCGCCCCCGTCGTAAGGCCGACATGTGGTGATCGCTGCCGTAGTGAACATTATCGCTACGGCAGCGTCACACGCACATACCTGCTCTTCGACGTCGCTCTGGCTGGCGAACCGCCTCCTTTCTAAGGGAACGGTTCGTGCGAAGTCGCAGCGACGTCACACGGCAGGCATCCAATAGAAGCGGAGGGGCGGAGATGAGCGGGACATAACATCCCGCCCACCTCCTTCCCTCCTCATTGCCGGTGGAGGCAGGTAAGGAGATGTTTGTCGCTCCTGCGGTGTCACACACAGCGATGTGTGCTGCCGCAGGAACGAGGAACAACATCGCTAACAAGCAGAAAACGATTTTTAGTTTCAGGACGACCTCTCCGCGGCAAACGATTTTGACCGCTTTTGAGATCGTTTAAGGTTGCTCATAAGTGTCACACACTGCGATCTCGTTAATGATGCCGGATGTGCGTCACAACACCGTGACCCCAACGATAATTCATTAACGATATCGTAGCGTGTAAAGCTCGCTATAGTCTAAAGGGTGCTTTACAAGCTGTGACATCGCTAGCGATGGCACATACGATTTGCCGAGATTGCACATGTGACTGTCGCTATAAAAAAAAACAAAAACAAAAAACTGACCTATGTGCAATCTCGTCAAATCTTATCTGCGATCTGGCGTGTCACATCGCTAACGAGATCGCTAGCGATGTCGCAGCGTGTAAAGCACCCTTAACAGCCAGAACTTTCTCATATTTATATAAGCTTCCCTATATATGTTGCTTTTTGTGCACTTTTGGTGCTTTTTTCTCAGTAGGCTTCTTTGTGGAGCCTGGAAAAAAACGCAAGCAAAATATAATACCATTGTATTTTTAAACACAGAATCAAAGCTTTTCTGTAGTATCAAAATGCATTAAAACCCAGATTCACATCTGCTCCAAACATGTATCAAATATCTGGGAAAGCGCATAAAAAACACAGCAAACACGCAATAATCAGAGAACATTGTTATTGTGTTGTGTGGTGCGGACACCTGGAGAAAAAACGCAGCACTTACACTACATGTGAACATGGCCTCAGTCATACATTTTTATTACATTTTTTATGGGTTTAATAGAGAAAAATAATCAATTGCGCCATTTTATTTACGCCATTTACCAAATCCCATAAATAATCTGATCGCTGTGTTTTACAGGTACACCAAATATGTTGATGTTATTTGCTGATTTGTGATATTTATATATATTTTTTTTTTTAAAAAGCACAATAAAAATTACATTATTCTATTTTTTTTTAGCATTGTTAGTAATTTTATTAAAATTAAAAAAATCTTTTACTTTCCCTCTAGAATGCAGGACACATTGAGTATTGGGTTGCAGACATTTCTGCACCAAATCTATATCTCCTGGCAAAAAAAGGCACCTAAAACGCAATGCGTTTTTTGCCAGTAGATGCAGATTTGGTGCAGAAATGTCTGCAACCAAATACTCAAGGTGCGCAAATAGCCTAATCTGGTAACCCATCATTGAGTTCAATGAGTTCACCTGAGGTCACAGTTGGGGTTCCCATGGTACCCCAGCTGTTATCTTATGTGAACCCATTGAACTCAATGCCAGATTACCGGAATGCGTGCACATTCTGGTAATCTGGCATTGAGTTCCATACTACTGGATTTTTTTTACTTCAGTGGTGTCTGTTAGGCCAGTTTAAAATTTGTGTCGTTTTGACGGAAACGGAATCCATCACAGATGCAGTACAGTTCATTTATTTATAGTGAAAGAACGACACTATGTGGTTGTGTGCTTCATACACAACCGCATGTGTCCACATGGTGTCGCGCTTCCACTGTAAATAAATGAACTGTACATGTGTGCTGGATTCCATTTCCATCAAAACGACGCAAATGTGAAACCGACCTTAATCAGGTAATCTGGCACCACTGAAGTCAATAATCTGGTAATCCAGGACCACTGAACTCAATGCCTGATTACCGGATTTGAGTTTAATGACGGGGCCACAGCTGTGAGAGCGGTGATGTGAGTTCGCCTGAGGTCACAGCTGGGGTACCATGCGCACTGCGACATTAGGATGTAGCAGATCTGGGATCATCATGGGGCGTCGTGTCAGTAGATTATTCTGGACCTGGCAGGGGTGTTTTGAGAGTTAATAAATTGGAGAAAGAGGTTGATTTTTGTTTTGTTTTTTCAATAAAAGATTTTTCTCTGTGTTTTGTGTTTATTTCTTTTTGCTTACACGATTAGTAATGGGTGGGTTTCATAGACCTGCTCCCCATTACTAACCTCGGGCTTGATGACAGCTGTGATTTTTTTTAACAAATCACTGCTGTCATTAATCCTTTATATTAATCCGACAGCCACCACTGCAGGGCAATCAGGATGAGCTGGGAAAGCGCCAGGAATGGCACATCTAATGGATGCGCAAATTCTGGGGCAGCTGCGGGCTGTTATATTTAGGCTGGGGAGGCCCAAAAACCATGGTCCGCCATATGCAGATACAGGCAATGGAGAAATTGGAGAGATTAATCTTTAGGTATTCTCTGCACCTGTGATCTGATTCTTGCAGATGAGAGAATCAGAGCACAGTGAATGACAATCGGCTCATGCTTGTAGCGGAGCGTGAGCCGAGTGTCATTAGCATATCGCATCCCAATCTCTCATATCGGAAGTGAGCCCGACCTATGGCTAGGGTCACATGACAATATAAAATAAATCAGTCCCTTCCTCATACAAAAAAGTAGGACGAAAATATGGTTTCCACGTTACAGAATTGCAAAGTGTCTGTAAAAATTGGATACTATTCATACGCATAGACTTAAATGCGTGAGTCTCATAAAATTTCAGTCAAATCACAGCATGTTGTAATTTTTTTCTCACGCCAAATCTGTATGAGAAAAAAAGTTCATCAGGGCTTCTTCATTGAATATCACTGGTCGGAGTGCAGTATCTATTTTTTTCGGTTTGGCCTCATCTGATTTATATAGTGATGTGAGCGAGTCCTAACCATGATTACCACCAAGGAAACTTGCTCTTATCATTGCTTTGCATCAAAAGGCCTTTTAGGCAAGATATAGCTGCTTGTAAAGCTGGGTTTACACGCTGCAACATCGCAAAGGACATCGCTGTAACGTCACCGGTTTGGTGACGCAATAGCGACCTCCCTAAGTCTCTGCTAAGTCTCTGGTGAGCGTTCAAACAGGCAAACCTGGCCAACAACTCAACAGCGATCCGGACCTGCAGAGCGACCTAGCTGGTTGTTGGGGACGTTGATAAGCAGCCTTTTGAAAGGGAAGTTGCTAACAAAGTCGCTGAAAAGGCTTCACACACTGAAACTTCATGCTGCACAGCGGGAAACAAAGGACCTAGGAATGGTCATGAACGATTTGTAACGATTACAACTTCACAGCAGGGGCCAGGTCGCTGATAGGTTTCACACACTGCAACATCGCAAACAACATCGCTATTGCGTCACAAAACCGGTGACGTTACAGCGATGTCGTTTGAGATGTTGCAGTGTGTAAACCCAGCTTAAGATTGTCCCTAAATCAACCATTTATCAGATCATCAAGAACTTCAAAGACAGAAATACAATTCCTTTAAAGAAGGCTTCAGGACATCAAAGGAAATCCAGTTAAGACCTCATTAACCCATCTATAGGTAAACACGTACATGAAAAATCAGTATAGGGTTCGTGTGTTCAGTTTTATCATCAGTGTTTTTCATGGATGGATGAGCAAATAGGTAAATGACAAAGCTTCTCCTATACTTTGTAATGTTAAACACGTACAGCACACAGATTGTACACTGATGCCCTCTATGTGCTGTACCTGTTTATCATGGACCCATAGACTTATATCTGCCCTTGTGTTTTTAACGGACACACAATCGGGGTAAAACACAAACATGTGAATACTACCATAGACTATAATGGGTATCCGTTGAATCTGTGAAAAAAAAAAAAAAACACAACGGATACTACACGTATTTGAACATCTGAATGAGGCCATTCTGCCAGTATTAACTTCACCTACAGTATTTGCACAGTGAGGTGCAGGATTTTGGAGGCTGGCCTGGTGTGAAGATGGGCAGCAAAGAAACCACTTCTCAAGGAAAACATCAAGGACAGACTGACATTCTGCGTGAAGTCCAGGGATTGGACTGCAGAGGGCTGGGGTAACATTATTTTCTCTCATTAAGCCCCTTCAGCCTGTTGGAGACATCTGAAAGAATGATTGCCTGGAGAAGAAAAGGGGGACACTACCATGAGTCTGGTGTTATGCCAACAGTAAAGCATAATGAGACTGGTCATGTGTGGGGGCTTATCATACATAGGAGTGGGCTAACTCACAATTTTGCTTAAGAACACTGCCATAAATAAATACAGTTGTGCTCAAAAGTTTACATACCCCAGTAGATTTTTTGCTTTCTTGGCCTTTTTTCAGAGAATATGAATGATAACACAACATTTTTCTTTCTGCTCATGGTTAGTGGTTGAGTGAAGCCATTTATTGTCAAACTACTGTGTTTTCTCTTTTAGGATCATAATGACAGCCAAAAACATCCAAATAACCCTGATCAAAGTTCACATACCCCAGTTCTTAATACCATGCATTGCCACCTCTAACATCAATGACCGCTTTTAGTCTTTTGTGGTAGTTGTGGATGAGGCTCTTTATTTTCTCAAATGGTAAAGCTGCCCATTTTTCTTAGCAAAAAGCCTCCAGTTCCTGTAAATTCCTGGGCTTTCTTGCATGAACTGCACATTGGCGTTCTCCTCAGAGTGGCACAATGATATTGAGGTCAGGAGACTGAGATGGCCACTCCAGAACCTTCAGTTTGTTCTGCAGTAGCCAATGACAGGTCAACTGGGCCTTGTGTTTTGAAACAATGTCATGTTGGAACATCCAAGTACGTCCCATGTGCAGCTTCCAGGCCAATGAGTGCAAATTTGCCTCCAGTATTTGCTGATAATGTGCTGCATTCATCTTTCCTTCAACTTTGACCAAATTTCCTGTGCCTTTGTAGCTCACAACATCCCCACATCATCAGTGATCCACCTCCGTGCTTTACAGTAGGAATGGTGTTCCTTTCATCATAGGAGTTGTGCCTTGTTGACCCCTCTCCAAATGTAACATTTATAGTTGTGGCCAAAACGTTTGATTTTGGTCTCTTCACTTCAAATTACCTTGTTCTAGACGTTTGGAGGCTTGTCTCTGTGCTGTTGGCATATTGTAGGCGAGATACTCTGTGGCATTTGCGCAGTAATGGCTTTCTTCTGGCGACTTGACCATGCAGCCCATTTTTCTTCAAGTGACTCCTTATTGTGCATCTTGAAACAGCCCCACCGGTAGTTTTCAGTGAGTCCTGTATTTCAGCTGTTGTTATTTGTGGGGTTTTCTTTGCATCCCGAACAATTTTCCTGGAAGTTGTGGCCGAAATTTTGTTGGTCTACCTGATCGTGGTTTGGTTTTTACAAAACCCTTGATTTTTCATTTGATAATTGCAGTTTCAACACTGCTAACTGACATTATCAATTCCTTGGATATTTTTTTGTATCCCTTTCCTATTATTTACAATTGAACTATCTTTTCCAGTAGATCTGTTGACAATTCTTTTGCTTTCCTCATGACTCACAATCCAGAAACGTCAGTGGCTGGATGAAAGATGCAGTAGTCTGTCTGGATTCCAGAAACTCAATCAGCTTTTATGCACACAGTGATTACAAGCAAACAGGTCACAGGTGAGGACGTTACCTTTATTAGCCATTCAAACCCATTTGTGTCAACTTCTGTGCATGTTATGAAGTCAAAATCACCAGAGTATGTGAACTGTTGACAAGGGTCATTTGGATGTTTTTGGTTGTCATAATGATTTAAAAAGAGAAAACACAGTACGGTAATTTGACAATAAATACCTTCACCCAACCACTAACCATGAGTGTAAAATAAGATTTTGTGTTTTCATTCATATGCTTTGAAAATAGGCCAAGAAAGCAAAAAAATCTGCAGGGGTATGTAAACTTTTGAGCACATCTGTAAATAATGAGATCTCAACATACTCCAAGACCAACTTCTCCCAATGATCCAAAAGTAATTTAGTGATGAACAATGCTTTTTCCAGCAGGATGGAGCACCATTTCTCAGGGTTCGGTGAACACTAAGTGCCTTGGTAAACACAGTATTACTATGTGGCTTGGTGAACAAAACATTGAATTTTTGGGTCCATGGCCAAGAAACTCCCTTGATCCCAACCCCAATGAGAACTTGTGGTCAATTCTCAAAAAGCAGGTGGACAAACAAAAACACAGAAATTGTGATAAACTCCAAGCACTGATTATACAAAAATGTGTTGCTGTCAGTCAGGATTTGGCTCAGAAGCTGATATCCAGCTGCCAGGGCGAACTGCACAAGTCTTAAGAAATAAGGAACATCACTGCAAATAATGAGTCTTTGTATAAGGCTGGACTCACACGAGCGTATGGCATCCGATGCGAGAGCATCGGATGCGATATGCTAATGTCCCCCGGCTCAGGCTCTGCTCCGAGCGTGAGCCGAGTGTCATGCGACTGTAACCCGATCTTGCGATCGGGTCACAGCTGTGAAGCTGAGTGCGGGCGCTGCGGAGGAGAGGGAGGGGTTAATCCTCCCATCTCCTCCACTGTCAGCCTGTGCGTATATCGCACTGCACTGGGATAACATCCGAGTGCAGTCCGATGTATCTCTCGCATCCATTCACTTGAATGGGTGCGAGAGATACGGCGGTAGCAGCAAAACGCAGCATGCTGCCGCTTTTCTTGCATCCAGAATCTGGATGCGAGAAAAGCTGACCAACAGCTCAACCTCATTGCCTAACATTGGTCAGAGTGCAATGCGAGAATTTCTCGCATTGCACTCGTCCGATTTTCACGCTCGTGTGAGCGCACCCTAAACTTGATATATTTGTCAAAAAATGTTAAAAATCTATGAAATGCTGATTGTTCTTCAGTAACTATAGAAACATTTGACTAAAGGGTACTTTACATGCTACGACATCGCTAGCGATCCCATTAGCAATGTCAAATTCTAGATCGCAAGTGCGATCTTTGGAGAGCGCACATGCGTAAAATGACCTATGTGCGCTCTCCAAAGATCGCACTTGCGATCTAGAATTTGACATCGCTAACGGGATTGCTAGCGATGTCGCAGTGTGTAAAGTACCCTTAAGGCCCCCTTCACACGTCTGTGATAAAAACACACGTTTTTTACGGTTCCTGGTGTTGGTGTGTCTGTGTGCGTGTTCCATGTGTGTGTTCAGTGTGTGTTGTCAGTGTGCTATATGTGATCGCACACGGACAGCAGGAACTTCTATACTCACCTGTCTCTGGGGCTAGCTTTCTCCAGTGCTGCTGCTTCTGGGTCCGCGGTGCAGTTATGGCGCCCTGGACAAGCCAGGGGCCACAGAGAACAAGACCTACACACCCCACACTCCCGGTCAGGCACACCGAAGTCAGACAAAAACCCTTGTTGCCTTCCTCCAGGGGCTGATGTTCACACCAGGGGGTGGGCCAGGCGGTTGGCCCTGCCCTCCGAGGAGTTCACAGTCCTGGAGGCGGGAAAAGCAGGCAGTTCAGTTTGAGAGTGGAAAGTGGAAGGAGGGAAGTGGCAGTAGAGAAGCCTGAAGTTGGTCCGGGTGTGTGGCTCGGACGGATCAGCAAGGTTGGCAGACGGTGGTGACCGTCTGCAGGAGTGGCCTATTGGAGCTAACCGTAAGGACCGTGGACGGGCGGTGGCCCGGCGGTACCGGACCGGTACGCAAAGAGAAGGCAGCACCATCCGGCAGGGGCTTACGGACCCCGGCAAGGCTAGGAGTCGCCGTGAATTTGCCAAATCCGTTAGCGAAGGGAACCTCCTGGGTTTCCCAGCAGCCAAGTCCCGACAGAAGGCAACCGTCCAACCAAGAGAGGGAAACACAGTCACCGCCAAGGCTAAAGTTCCCAGGGCCAGAGCCTGCAGGCAAAAGGGGCTCCTTCAGCAACCATCCAAGCTGGGGAGAACCCATTGGAACCGTACACTACATAGGTGCAGGGAAAGGCAGTCACCATCAACCTGCTGGGAGAAACAACACCGCAGCCGTCTGTGGGACCCGTCCATCCAGCCGTGTGTTTTACCGAGAACTGTGTCCTCATCATTGGCTGAGTGAGTACCACCGTGCCGTGCGGCACAGCGCTGCCCCCGCGACCCTGCACCTCACCAGGCCCCGTAACCCGCCTGCCATCCATCCCTACCCCATCACCGGGCCCCGGGACAACCAACCCCCTACCCACGGAGGGGAGAACTAACATCCAGGCTGCTCCCTGTCACCGCTCCCGGGATCCCCGTCCAGAGCAGCGGTGGTGTCACCAACTTCACCACAACCGTGGGTGGCGTCACGGACAATAACCAAATCCCCACAATCCAATCCCACCATCAATTCCCCTTTTCACTCACGGGCGAGGAACGCCGCTCGAATCCCCGGGATCCGGCCCACCGCTCGAGCCACCACCGAGCAGCAGCTGGACCCGAGCAGTGGGAGAGTGCAGCGTCCCCTCCTCCGCCCGCGACACAGTGAATATTCATGAGCATAATGAGCAGGCCCAGAAGCAAGTGACAGCAGCGCTGAAGACAGCAGGCTGGAGACAGGGGAGCATAGAAAATCATTTTATATCAAAGATACGTGTTTTCTCCCGTATGTGTCACACTGATGTCACACGGATCACATCAGTGTGTGGTTCGTGTGACAAGTGTCAGCTGCCAGAGAAAAACGGACATGTCGCCATGTGGAGTACACGGACACACGTCTGTGAGAAAAAAGGGATGTGTGCGCAGACCCATTGATTTTACTCAACGGGTCTCCAGTACATATGAAAACGGACGTCATACGTACTGGAATCACGGACGTGTGAAGGGGGCCTGAGAGATCTAAAAACACTGAGGTAGCAACCATTGAGAACCAAAATCTGCGTCAGTGTCAAAACATTTGGCCACAACTCTATATGCCCTAAATCCCAGAGAGAACAGAAATCATCGGGATATCACACACCGGCCATGGCTGATGGACCCAAACATTTGAATGCCAGCCATATTAGGCTACGTTCCCATGATGAGCTTTTGATGCTGCAGAATTTCTGCACCTATTATGTAAATTGTGTTGCTTGCATTTTTTCATTGCGTTTTGTTTGCATTTTATTAACTGTCCTTTTTAACGCTGTGATTTTTTTTGTCTCTGTTTGATGTGTCATGCTTTAAATAAAGCTGCTTTGTTTTTCAAACATCCTTGTATTGCCTGAAATAATACTTTATTGACATTCTTTTGGATTACCATATTTTTCTTTTTATAAAACGCACCAGATTATAAAATGCACCCCAAATTTCGAGAAAATAAAAAAATATGGGGTCCGTCTTATATTCCGGTAGTGTCTTACAGTGGGGGGCAGCAGTGGTGATGGAGCAGGGTCACAGGAGACATGGGTGGTAATGGAGTATGTCGATGCTGCGGGCGATTCAGTGTGTGTCCCAGCTGCTCACTGCGGGCACTGTGAGGCAGGAGAAGCATCCAGAAACTGTTGGCGGTGAGGGCTTCAAATAAATGGCACCCGGAGAAGGCGCGTGAGCAGATGGAGCACTCGGCTGAATGACAATCCAAGGTCTCATTTTCGCACGTGCCATTTTCCTTAACTCTGCTGCAGGGAGATCAATGGACCAGAGACAGTGCGTGCGCAGATGAGACCTTGAACCTAGAGCTCCATCTGCACATGCTCCAACTCCGGGCACTATTTTTTGAAGCCTGCACCGTCGACATTTTCAGAATGGCAGCCCCTGCTTCACAGCCCGCAGCACACTGCTCGCGACCCACAGCATCTCCTGTGACCCCATCAGCTACATTTGGATTATAAGATGCACCCCTCATTTTCCTCCCAAATTTTTTGACGCACTAAGAACGCATGTGCGTTTATTGCCTGTGGATGTTCCGCATCTAATGCAAGTCTATGGGGAAAATCTCCACAGAAAACGCAACGTAACTGCAAGAGAAATTGACATGTTGCGAATTTGAAAAACGCACCTAAGGTCAATTCATGCAGTGTAAAAAAGAAGCAGAGTGGACATAAGATTTCTATAAATCCCATCTACTTTGGAAAACACGCAGCGTCAAAAACTCACCAAAACCTCATTGTGTGAACATAGCCTAATCTATTTCCCGGCAGCAGCAGCTTTCCCTGATTTTGCCGGATTGAGAGAAGCTAGGCCACAGCAATCTGATAGTTGCCACAGTTTCCATTTGAAACGCTCATGTTCCTTAGTGATGTGTTGGCAACCATAGGTAAAATGACAGTAAAAATAAAGACATGATATTGGGCACAATGCAGCACTCTATACACAAAGCATTGCAGACACAAGGGCACTGTTTAGGAGAAGAGCAGCAGTTTATCCCCTCCAGCAGCTTTGGCTTGGTTCCTTACGATCTTCAGAAACCTCCTGTCACTGAACACTGGCCATATTGTTTCCTGCTTACATTGGGCTCCACAGGGGGAGACAGGTTGGTACACATACTGTATGCCCAACTGTACTTTAGCATGTACATGCAAGTGTTTAATATCACATTTACTTCCCTATAGTAAATACTGTGAATACAGTGCCTCTTTTTCTGGGCCTTGCAGGCATATTAAACAGAAACCACAATTTACATCCAAACCTACATATAAATGTATTTAACAAAGGCTCAGTATTAGAGAATTGGCTCTGACCTAAGAAATGATATCATGTTGGTGTGATTGATCCTCCAGACGTATATTGCTCCAGTGTTCATATGTCTCTGAATATGTATTTAGTGTAAAATGGCTGGGTTCACATCATATCTGGCCCTACATTCAGTGACTCTTTCAGGGCTTACGTCCGAACCCCCACAAAATGTGACTGATGCGCATGTGCCGACAAGTCATTGACTATAGTGATGTAGATGAAGTTCGTCATGCATCTGTGCTGCCCTGGCAAAACCAGGGTGTCACAGAGGTCTGCATCCATGTTTTTAGTGCAGATCTCACTCTCTCTTGGGGAGTTTCCCACACAAACACACACTAGCCAATCAGGCCCCACTCACCCCCTCCCCAGGAAAATGGGAGGGGGGAAAGAGGACCTTAGAAAGAGCAGAGCAGAGTGTGTGCTGAAGTCAGTCTGCAGGAGGAGAGAAGTCTGGAAGCAGCCCCTGTGTGGGGCTGGGGAAAGTGGTAGTCAGGGCCTCAGGAATAGGCCAGCCGCTTGTGGGACCCGAAGTGGACCGGGAGAGGGTAGTGGCCCCCCTGTGCCAGCTATCGGGACCCAGTCCGGACCTGTGTGCAACGCAGACAGACCTCAGGCAGGAAAAAAGCACCTGAATTACACACACAGGTGTGGGACCCATCCTCACAGGAGCCAGCCGTGGGCACCAGTTACCAGCAACTTGGTTAATTCCTGGACTTGTGTCAGTTATTGCTATAGGCTGGGGCCACATGGGGACTACTGCGATCCCCTTGCATGACACTCGGCTCGCGCTGGCAGTACAGCAGAGCCGAGTGTCATGCGTGTGTCCTTGCTGCTGAGGTCCGTTCGTGCGAGCAGACCTCAGCTGCGGGGGGCGGGCCGGCACTCAGGAGGGGAGGGAGGGATTTCTCTCCCTCTCTCCTGCATAGCCAGCTATTGCCATTCTCGCACTGCACTGGCAGTACACCGGTGTACCGCGAGTGCAGTGCGATTTTTCTCTCGCCCCATTCACTTGAATGGGTGCGAGAGAAAGAGTCTCGCATTACAATCGCATCATGCTGCGATTGTTTTCTCAGTCCGATTAGGGCTGAGAAAATAATCGCTCATGTGTGCTCACACACAGGCTAGAATTGGTCTGAGTGGAATGCGATGTTTTATAGCACTCCACTCGCACTGATTTTCTCGCCGTGTGGCTTAGGCCTTATACTGTGAGTACTCCTGCACCACCCGGTCCAAGCCGAGGACTGCACCCGTCACTCCCCAAACCACCACTCCCAATTGGGCCCCGGGACTACAACTCCCTTACCCATGGAGGGGATCCCACCTTGCTGCCCCACACCATCAGTCTCGGGCACGGTCCCCAGAGGCAACGGCGGTGCCACCAGCTTATCACCGCAACCCACGGGTGGCATCTGGGATCACAGACCGGGTCACGCCACCGGGATACCTGCAGAAGTGACCTCTTGGCCCGGATCTGAGTACCCCCCTATCCCTGGGCGACACACATCATTTTTAGCTGTATACGAATATTGGAGTAGGGCACCAAGATGTAGTCAACTATTTATACAGCCGAGAATGATGCACGACAGAGGCCACTGCATAATTATAGTCATTGGAATCGTCTGCATATACGCCTGAATCCTGTTTTGGGGGTTCGGGCATTAGCCCTGAAGGAGTCACTGAATATAGGTCCAAACGCCATGTGAACCCAGCCTCAATTAAAACTAAGCTTCTTATCCTTGACATAATCCAGCCCCATGCAAGTGGCAGCAAGTAGCGGCACAGAGCCACTGAATGCATAATGATGAGGTATCATAATGTTGTCGCCAGGGTCAATTTTCTAATTGCCAATAACTTGGCAATTTAGCAACCAATTCTTGTTGAAAATGAGGTTTTTGTTGGAAACCAATTTAACAAATGTGTCTATATCTATGGATTGGATTTAAAGGGAACCTGTCACCAGATTTGGCGACTATAAGCTGCAGCCACGACCAGTGAGCTTAGGCCACTCTGTATAATATAAAAAAAAAAAACATTTTTATAATTCTTACCTGGGGGTGGCCCGGTCCGATGAGTGTTGCTGCTCTCCAGTCCAGCGCCTCATCTCTGCAGCGGTCACCCGCCGAGTGTGGATTACGCAATATATGTCATCCACACAGGCCAGCATTGTGATCCTGAGCAGGTGCACTGTGATCTGCCCTGCTGAGGGCAGATCAAAGTATTGTAGTGCGCATGTGCGGACGGTTTTTAACCTTTCTTCGCACCTGCGCATTACAGTACTTTGATCTGCCATCATCAGGGCAGTTTAAAGTGCACCTGCGCAGGACCGCAATGTGGGCTGGTGTGGATGACATAGATCGCGTTATCCACACTGGGTAGGATAGAAGGATGGAGATAGCAGCAGAGAGAAGGCGTCGGATCGGAGAGCAGCGAGACCCATTGGACCGATCCGCCCCCATAAGTGAGTATTATAAGAGTGTTTTTTATGTTATACAGAGCGGCCTGGACTCTAATATGCAGTATTCTGGAATGCTACATATAAGAGCCCACTGGTGGTGTTTGCAGCTTATAGTCGCCAAATCTGGTGACAGATTCCCTTTAAGAAATATTACAATTGTAGCATTTCTTAATTGTCCTGTTGAGGAAAACACTGATGGAACTGCAAATGAAAGATATTTCCAACATCAGGAAGGATTGCGCACATGCAATGTTGGTAATATTTTTGTGTACGCCCCTTTAATGACTAGTGTAACATTTTGGCATACATATGGTTACAGTATATTTATGGGTATTCTTATGGGACTGTCATAAAATGATCTGCCAAAGTAAAAAATCCACACAGAATTTATAAAGTAGGAAATATATTAATTTAGGAAAACATAAGGGTTACAGAGAGAAACTGAGTAAATGTCATGAGGGTATCGAAAGCTCAGACATACAGCCAACAGGCCATGATGGGCAATCAGGAACCTTATGAGCCGGTTCTGTTTAATGATCTGTAACACACGGCACACAATAAATATAGCATCATTATCCACGGCAGAAGCATTGCTCGGCAGCACTGATTTAACACAGTAAATTGGGTTCATAACCATAAGTGAATCAGAGAAGCAAAACATAAGCTACAGCCATACAATCCAGGGTAAGATCATAGCCTGCATCCATGATCCCACATATCATGTTACATGCTGCGCTAGGTTCTCAGGCACAGGCGTTCTCACACAGAAATTAGTGGCGGCACATACTGCATGTCATATTTCCATCCTGCTGGGAATAGTAAATGTTCAGTGGGAAGCAATATTTTGCCTCAGGGACCCCAAGTAAGGATCTTCTCGGCATGGGAGAGTCTGCCTGACTGACCTCTTGGCTTCAGTTTCATACTGAAGAGGCGTTTATCGCCTTTATTCTGCAAAATCCAGACATGCAGATCGAACAAGCAACTCATACAATTCATTGTAATTGTTGGCTTACCACCAAATATCATGCTTTAGATGTAGACACATGCAAGAAGCCCTAACGAAAACTAACTTGGTACAATAACAATAGCTAACCAGCCACCAAAGTGCAAAATGCAATGAAGGGCTCACTAAATCCTCCCCCAGTCCTCCATCCATGGATTTTATCTGGTCATCAGATTCTTTGACCTGGACACACAAGCTTTAGGCTATGTACACACTAGAAAGTGCCTTTTTCTTAAGAAAAAAACGGACCCTCTTAAAGAATCCCGCACCCACGGTAAAAAAACGCAACAAAATCCGAATGCGGTTTTACCGCGGTTTGCCGCGGATTTACCACGGATTTTCCGCAAGTTGATCCCTGCGGATTTTTACCATTATCTATGGCAAAAAACGCAGGTACCTGCAGAAAAGAAGTGACATGCTCATTAATTCCGCAGCGGAAAATCCGCAGGTAAATCCGCGAGTATAAAAAAACGCAGTGTGCTCACAGCATTTTTTAAACCCATAGGATTTGCTGGGGAATGACTGCAGCAATGTTAGACAAATTTTCTGCAGCAAATCCGCGCCAAATCTGTGGTAAATCCGCAGCGTGCGAACATAGCCTTAAGCAGTACCTTTCTAATTTCAACAACCAAGAGTTGCAGTCCATAGGAATATATTGGGGCAGATTTATAAATTCTGTCCAATTTTTAGACAGTGTAAACTTAGGCTAGACAGTCTGAAATGCTTCAAATACATCACGGTGACTGATGCTGGAAGATCATTTTGATGCAACTTTAGATATTTTTATCTAAAAGTACATAAACTCTAGTGTTCCTTACTTTGGATCACTTTTTTGTATGAAAATTCCGGCAAGATTTTGGAACTTCTTTTTGTTTAGGTCTAAGCACAAACACATTAATATCTACCATGGTGTAACAAATAAGAAAGACATGAGCAAAAAAGCTACTCATGCTATCTCAAAAAAACCTTGAAATTAGACCAGTTGCACTGGAGAAAAAGTCGTAGGCCTCAATACACACTAGACTAATGTTGTCTGAACCCACCAATATTGGCAGGCTCAGCCGACAATCTAATATGTATTGTGGCCCCAGACTCTCACCCAACCGATGACTGATAAGGAGTTTGGCATGTCTGGTTTTCAGACTGCCCATCCCTTTTTTCTTACTGAGGTAAGTCCTTGCCGGAGAAATCTGGCAACAGCTCTCTCATAGACAGCAGAGCACCAATATTGGCAGGCTCGGCCGACAGTCTAATGTGTATGGGGGCCCCAGACTCTCTCCCAAAAGATGTTTGATAAGGAGTCTGGCATGTCTGGTTTTCAGACTGCCCATCCCTTTTTTCTCAATGAGATAAGCCCTCGCTGGAGAAATCTGGCAACAGCTCTCTCAAAGACAGCACACGACCAATATTGGCAGGCTCGGCTAACAGTCTAATGTGTATGGGAGCCCCAGACTCTCTCCCAACTAATGACTGATAAGGAGTCTGGCATGTCCGGTTTTCAGACTGCCCATCTCTTTTTTCTCAATAAGTTAAGCCCTCGCCGGAGAAATCTGGCAACAGCTCTCTCGTAGACAGCACACAACCAATATTGGCAGGCTCGGACGACAGTCTAATGTTTATAGGGGTGTCAGACTCTCACTGAAAAGATAACTGATAAAAAGACTGGCATGTCTGGTTTTGAGACTGCCCATACTATTTTTCTCAATGAGATAAGCCCTCGCCGAAGAAATCTGGCAACAGCTCTCGTAGGCAGCACAGGACCAATATTAAAAGTCTAATGTCTATGGGAGCCCCAGACTTTCAATCAATAGATGACTGATGAGTCTGGCATATTTGGTTTTAAGACTGCCCATCCCTTTTTTCTTGATGAAATAAGCCCCCATTGGAGAAATCTGGCAGACAGCACAGGAGCATTCGGCAGAACAAGCACGCCTGTGTATAGACAAGATGGGAGAGAAGGCTCTTGGACAGATGGTCGGCTGAACCATCTTTCAGTGACAGTTACTTACAGTGTATAGGGCTCCTAAAAATTAGGAAATGTTTTTTGCATTTTTAAAGTTGTCCTGCCAGCCCCTTGTATTTTGACTGACCAGGGACGGTACTGAAGGGCAAGGTGCTGTATGTGAGGTATTTTATTTAATTTGCTACCTACAGCATCATTGAAAAACCTGCTATTCTAATCTCTGTTCCTCTTTACAAGGCCAGCAGACCACGTCTTGTCCGGTCAGGATTGCTGAAGATATGGAGGTGCAGCCAAAACACTGTGATATAAGAAAGTCAATAATGAAATATTATGGCGCTGCACAAGTCTGCCAAGTCCTACGTACAGCTCTGTATAATGACTGGTGGAGATGGCTGTGGAGATGGCTTGAAGAACAGCATGTCAATAAGTGGGGAAATAAATAAGAAGCTTTTGTGTCTAATCAGTACCCATTACACTACATTACATTAACTCATTACACTTAGTTTTCTGTTTTTTTTGTATTGTGTATAACACCAATATGAGCAAGAGAAGTCACATAAAATAACATCACATCTCAGTCGCCCCTATCAACAAAAAGGAAGACAGACTCCGCTGATCAAAGCACATAGCATACACTTACTATATTATTCTGTCTATTACAAAAGGTATGTACACAGGCCGCCTAGTCAACACCTTCTAACTATATATATATATATATATATATATATATATATATATATACATACATACACATATATATTGACACTGGGAACTAAATTTATATATTGTAATTTTGCCACATTGTCTACATATAATTGATAAAATCACATTTGTCAGAGTTCCTGACTTTGCCATTAAGGCTTATAATCTAAAATAATCCACTCCAAAGGTGGCCCTATACCTTAGGCTCCGCTCACACGTTCAGTATTTGGTCAGTGTTTTACATCAGTATTTGTAAGAATGGGTGAATAATACAGAAGTGCTGCCTGTGTTTCTACTATGCCTTTAATTCGTTCCACTCCTGATTTTGACTACAAATACTCAATGTAAAATCTGGCCAAATACTGAACATGTGAATGTGGCCTTACATAGCCAACATCTGTTCTCCGACCCCACCCCGCTTATACACCACTCTAAACCCTTGTTTGCCCAAACACCTGCTTTTCAGCTTAAGATGGCCAAGTCAGCAATAGCAAAGGGTCTGGTAGTAAACCCCCTACTAAGAAATATCGCAGTAGGAATATGGCAGTAGAGCGAAACACAACTTCACTTTGCTAGAGACATTGCACTTTGTGGTTACACATGGCAGACACACTCTTGTTGGTTACCCAATGCAGATACTCCACTTCTTGATTTCAAGACAGAACCATACACAGTCTCTAAACCCAAGAACACAACATATTCACAGTAGTGCTTGCAAACCAGCCATCAAGGGGGCAGATTGAGTTCACCCCATACATATTAGGTGCTTCCCCACTCCTCTCGAAATCTGTGGGTTCAAAACTTCACTTAAAACTACCTGAAAGTCGCCTTAATCCCTTGCCGATCCCCTGCCCTAATGAATTGAAATTTAGGTCCCGGATTCATCAAAGTGATTACGCGTAAAACGCTTTGAAAAGTTGTATAATTTTTGAGCAGCGCTGAGTTTTGTATAAATGTTGTGCCTGTTGGCTCTTTCATGACCGTTTCACCCAGTTCTGAAAATATTTGTAGAGCTGGGGTGGGATGGCTGTACGATGCCAGTGTATTTAATTCATTAGGAGTTTTTGTATTCCTTACCCCACAAAGCTCTAGTCTTTGACTAGTCTTCCCCAACAAATGAATGGACTTGCAAAGCTTCTAGTGTAATTTGTGTCTCGCGAGAGTTGCTGCCAAACAACTATGATACTCCTCACCGAGCTACAAAGTTTCTTCTGATAGAAAAGTAAATCAGTTATTCTTGTTTTAAAGGGAATGTATTAGGAAAAAGAAAATGCTATTTCCCTGCAGACTAGCCTGGCTCCTTGATATTGCTCTACACACACACTGCAGAGCAGGCTATCAATCAATGTGCTGGAAGTCATTACAGATGTGTTCACTGTGTAGTGAACGGTCACTCTTACAGCTTCCTCCAGAACTTTAATAGTTTGAACAGAGCAGCTGCAGGGAGAACAGAACTTTAATTTCTCTCTGCAGCCGCACTTCTAGTTAGACTGACAGACATGTTAAAACTGTTTTTAACAGCAAATTAGCTTTGTCTGCAGGTAAATACCATCTGTTTGCTGACAAGTTCCGTTTAAAAAATGTCCTTATTTAAGGTAGTATCATGCTTACTCGATAGGGTGGTACAAGTAGTGCATAACAAACAGGTAGTACTTTAGAGAGAATGGGTTTGCTGCCACATGTATTCATGCCACTATGAATGGTCGATTATTCAACATCAAGAAGGTAGTGAAGACTGGTGATCCCCTCCCTATATTGTCGGTACAGATGAGAGCGATGTAGTTAGAGATACAATTGTTGCTGTATACATAGTATATATAAAGCAACTGCTGTAACAATATCACTCTAATCTTTACTGTGACAACAAACAGAAGTGTCTCTGGGGATCACCATTCTTCACTAACTTCTTGACATCAGATCTTCACCAATTACTTTTTTTAAGACTAATAATTGACCTACTTGTTGCATGTTCTTGAGCCTAAACTACCTTTGATGTTGAGAAAAAAAAGTCGAATGTTCTTATTTCATAGTGCTACTTTCCGTAGGGCTTCTGTATTTCTCTACAAATTATTTTCCATGGCCATGGGATACGCGATACCCCCGCAACCCAACTTCAGCATTCAGAGACTAAACTATATCTGACAGCTGTCATATACAAAATTGCATTCTTGACATTACTGTTTATAAGGCTATATTCACATGTCCAGTAATCATCCGACAGAACCGTTCCAGGAACAAAAAAGCTGTGCAGACTGATTTCAGCTGGGCCATTTTTTTAGCATTGAAGTCTATGGAAAACGGATCCGTTAATTAGCCATATTTTAACTCAGTAGACGTTAAAGCAGCTATAGTCAGTCTCCGAATCCTGGCGTGAAGTGTTTTATTACATGAGTTAATAATATTCCAATTTATTCTTATTTTTGTGACACTTGTTGGTCGAACTGCCCACGTTGTTTTAGGAATCAAAGGGAACACCCAAGGAAGCTCAGCTGCTCAAGGAAGTGTGAGCATTATCTGAGGTGGGGAAGAGGTCAATGTTCTCTGGCTTTGTTGTTATCCAGCACATGTTTACAGATGAAATGACCTTCATGTTCACAAGAGAATACCAACAGAAAAACAATAAAATGTGGCTGATTTTACTGGACAAGCTGCTTTAAGCATACTCTAGTGTTTAGATCAAATACTTAAAGTGCTTGTCTGAGCAAAGTTGTTGACAACCTATCCACAGGGAAGACAGGGCTTCAGTTGCAGATCTGCCTAGTGGTCTGACCCCCCGTCACACCACTAGGCAGCTGTTATTTGACCCACAGTGGCCAGATGTAAACACTTGAGCTCATTTCCATTCAACATATAGCGGCCACTGCTGGAGTTAAGGTCCAATCACACTAAGCAACTTACCAGCGATCCCAACAACGATAGGGATCGCTGGTAAGTTGCTAGGAGGTTGCTGGTGAGATGTCACACTGCGACTCTCCAGTGATCCCACCAGCAACCTGACCTGGCAGGGATCGCTGGAGCGTCGCTACACGAGTTGCTGGTGAGCTCACCAGCAACCAGTGACCAGCCCCCAGCGCCGCGTGGAAGATGCTGCGCTTGGTAACTAAGGTAAATATCGGGTAACCAACCCGATATTTACCTTGGTTACCAGCGCACGGAGCTACACGTGCAGGGAGCAGCGCACACTGAGCGCTGGCTCCCTGCTCTCCTAGTTACAGCACACATCGGGTTAATTACCCGATGTGTGCTGCAGCTACATGTGCACAGAGCAGGGAGCAGCGCACACTGCTTAGCGCTGGCTCCTTGCTCTCCTAGTTACAGCACACATCGGGTTAATTAACCCGATGTGTCCTGCAGCTACATGTGCACAGAGCAGGAGCCGGCACTGACAGTGAGAGCGGCGGAGGCTGGTAACAAAGGTAAATATCGGGTAACCAAGGACAGGGCTTCTTGGTTACCCGATGTTTACATTGGTTACCAGCCTCCGCAGAAGCCGGCTCCTGCTTCCTGCACATTTAGTTGTTGCTGTCTCGCTGTCACACACAGCGATCTGTGCTTCACAGCGGGACAGCAACAACTAAAAAATGGCCCAGGACATTCAGCAACAACCAACGACCTCACAGCAGGGGCCAGGTTGTTGCTGGATGTCACACACAGCAACATCACTAGCAACGTCACAAAAGTTGTTCGTTAGCAGCGATGTTGCTAGCGATGTTGCTTAGTGTGACGGGGCCTTTAATGACAGGTCACCGGTGGGGGAGCCAGGTCACCGGTGGGGGAGCCAGGTCACCGGTGGGGGAGCTAGGGAACAGACCAATGTGCTGTTGATGACCCATAGACAGGTCATTAATTCAACCCCTTTAATTAAAAATGTGTATATGTAAAAGCAACACTGTTTATTGTGCAGAAAATCCTGACCCCTAGCTACTGTATATTGATTTCTATTTAAAACCCAAATAGGAAGACGCTAGTTACCTCCTCCATAGACTGACTTACGTCACTGAACTACCAAAGGCAAACCAAATGTTTATGTACTACAAGTTTATTCAAAACTCAACAGATGGAGGAAAAAGATGTATTTACAATAAAAATCAATTAAAAATCGTGCATGATTTTGTGAATATATTACATTTCCATCTGTAAAATCGTTCGGTGGTTGTTCTCCTGTGCTCAGTAGCTTCCACACCCTATACATGTGGTGACTAATACTAGGTGATAATGGGAGAACTACTGCATGTAGGAACATTGGGTTGCTTTCTGGTCACATGGAAAAAGCTGCTGCCCCACCATAAGAAGAAGCCAAAATTGCACAGAAGTGAGTAAAGAGGCTGAAAGGGAAAATATTTACACTGGAGAGTTTTATGCAACTTTTATGAGATTTATTTATTTTCTATTCGACAATTCGACAATCCTTTCTCAAACTATATATTTTACCCTTGTAAAATAATGACACCTATACTCCTCTCAGGGCTGCAGTACCTGAGAAGAAGCAGTACAAAGTGTATGGATCTGCGCTGTCCCGGCTTCGGCTTCGTATACTGTTTACATTTGGCTGATGATGGAACTACAAGATGTTTATTGGTGGGGGTGCTGAGTGTAGGACCTCCATCGATCTAATATTAATGACTTATCCTTTGAATAATACTCTGTTTGTCCAGTTACTTCATTAGCTTTAAAGGGAATCTGTCAGCAGGATTTTTCTACCTCATCTGAAAGCAGCATGATGTAAGCAAAGAGATCCTGAATCCAACCATGTATCACTTATATAATTAGGTGCAGCCGTTCTGACACAATCAAAGATTTTAGATTTAGCCATCTAGTAGAGCTGAGAGAGTTATCTCCACCCACACCAGGCTCTCTATAGAGAATGTACATCAACAGTGGCGTGTCATTCACAGCAAGGGGCATGACAGAACTGTTGTGCACGTGACATTGTAGTCTAGCAATGATAATCACTAGGTAAAAAAGCCTAAATAACATGTAGCATAACATAGCAAAAGCCTGCTGACAGATTCCCTCTAAGTACATGTGTTTTGTAAATGATTAAGGCGATAATCATCTTTAAAGGGTTCTTTTCAAATTATTCCCGACAAGCATCTACACAGAATAGTTTAAAGGACAACCCACTCATCATCAATATGAAGAAATACTCTACTAGTAATGTTGCAGAAGTCTCAGACTGTAATAGTGATAAGGCTCTATTGATGATCTTGCCAAAATCAACAATGTTGTTTATATAGAGAACTTTACTAATGCTGGACCTCAAATGAGCAATGTTTTGTCATTGGTGGTTTTAAACCATACATTTTATGTTTCAATTTTGTGCAGATAGTCAATTTAAAGGGGTTGTCCACTACTTTGACAGCTATGGCCTATCCTTAATGCCCCGTTACATGCTACGATTTATCTGACGATCTCTTAAACGATGTGACACGTCCAGATCGTTGTTACATTTTGCCGAGATCGCACATAGGTTGTTTATTAGCGGTCACACGTAACGATCTCAAAAACGACGCAACATCATTCAGCGATATATTGTTTGACCAAGGCGGTCGTTTGGATGTTGTTCGTCGCTGGCAGAGTGTCAAACGTACCAATATGTCTGCTGCATTCCAAACGACGAACAATATTTTGAAAGTGAACGACGTGTCAACGATCAACGATTTTCAACCTATTTGCGATTGTTCAGAGTCGCTCGTAGGTATCACACGCAACGACGTCGCTAACGATGCCAGATGCGCGTCACGGAAACCGTGACCCTGACGACATATCGTCAGATAAATCGTAGCGTGTAACGCCGGCTTTAGGATAGGTCATCAATGTCTGATCGGACAGATGGAGCAGTGCCAAAACTGAGCATTTTCTGGCTGCCTGCTGCCGCTGCCGGCACCTAGAACAGCTGATCGGCGGGGATGCAGGGACCCCGGCCGATCAGACATTGATGACCTATCCTAAGGATATTAATGTAAAAGTAGTGAACAACCCCTTTAAATTTATTCCTACACCTTAAAGTGAGAAGTAACTTCAGAAAGTAATAGTGAGTTTATATTTTCTTGCTCTTAAAATAAATCGATATAACTGCTGTAAATGGTTCGGCTGTGTTAATAGAACTAAATAAGGATCATTTATGGATTGTTCAGCAAAAATACATGGCTGGAAATAAGAGTAGATTGTGAGGTCCCAATGCCCTGAAACAATAGACTAAAATAATTTTTTTTACTGGGGGTCATTTTAAGACCATGTCGCCACTACAGACATAGTAACACAGGCAGTCCTCCTATTCTGGGTTCTATTACCATTAGTGATATTTATATTGTTCAGCTAAAAGGCATACTGTAGTCAGCAAGCGACACATACAGTTCACATCACCATGAGTAATATTAATGGAAAACACTGTCTGCACCATTTACTAAATTTGTCCCTTTGGTTCATTTGCAGCACAGCACGTTCATCATCAGGGGTCTCTGTGTATAATTAGAAATGATAACTGCTGTGTTACTTATGATGATAGCCCCGGCTGGCTATTCTGTATACACTGTATACTTACATTATGTCTGCAGCATATACTGGACGTGACTCAGGATTTAGCAACTACGGTAATTGGTTCCGGGATAGTGAGAAATCAATTCATCAAACAGAGATCAGAAGCGCAAAGTGGATAACAAACCATTATTACTGTAAAAGCAGTGATGGAAGAAATCAATGTTCTAGAAACAAAGTATTAACCAAACACTGATACAAGGTAAATGTTTGGATTTGTTTGTTGTAATATACATTTGAATAACAAATTTAAAACAAAGTCTGTCACGTTGTGAAGAACCTTAAAGGGAATCTGTCAGCAGGTTTTTTGCTACCTCTTCTGACAGTAACATAATGTAGGCAAAGAGATTCTGAATCCAATGGTGTATCACTTAGATTACTGGGTGCAGCCATTCTCAGTCAAAGGCTGGAATCACATTTGTGCGTGTAAAATCGGTCCGATTCTCATACCAGAAAGTCGGATGATTTTAGTTCACTTTTCATCAGTGTGCTGTCAGTGTGCAATCATTTTTTTTACTTAGCAGCTGCTACTCATGTCATGTTATGTACAGAAGGATTTACAGTGTTCTCTGATACATGTGTGAAATGTATTGAGAAAAACGGATGTCCTAGGATGGTCCGTGTGTCGTCCGTGTAACATCCGTTTTTTTTCACGCACCCATAGACTTGCATTGAAGAGACTCGTGCAAGAAACTCACCAAAACGCAGCATGCGTCCGATTTGGACAGAGAAAAAAATAGCAGATGTGAGCTGCCTCATTGATTAACATTGGTCCGAGGGCAATGCGAGAATTTCTCGCATTGCACTCGTGCGAGTTAATTGCAAGTGTGAAGCCGGCCAAAGCGTTAGGTCCAGGAACACAGCATCGCTCATTGAGATTCCCCGCCCACACCGGGCTCTCAGTAGAGATTGACTGTGAGATGTCAATCACAGCAGGTGGCGTGCTGGACTGCCAGGCACAAGCCAGCTAGACCTAGCAATCTTACCAAGTAATAAACCCTTTAGTTTAAGTAAACAATAGCTCACACACTGATAAGAGAAGCACAGTAGCTTTTTTTATTCATTTTTTTTTAACCCTTGCAGCATGCTGTCCTCAGCTTATGTAGCAAAAACCTGCTGACAGATTCCCTGTAAAGTAGTTATCTGGTGCAAACCAAACAAGTTATAACCTATTCCTAGGATAGGGGATGAAATACTGATTGGTCGGGTCCAACCGCTATGACCTGCATCGATCAGCAGAACGGGACATTAGTTTTCATATTAAAAAATGGAGCAACAGGTCAGATGCAGACCACCGTTCCATTAATTCTCAATGGGGTGGCTGAAAAAACCCAAGCGCAACGCACGACAGCATAATAGGGAATGATTCGAGCAGCGATCAAGCATGTGCACTGCAGCGCCATTCTAACACGGGTAAAAGTGCCCCATTATGTCTATCTGTGTGGATACCAGCGATGGAAACCCCAATCCACAGGTAAACACTGTTAAAGAGGGTTGTCCAGGACGTTGATACTGATCACTTCCAGTTGACCCGACATCACCCAGCCGGGCCCCTGTCTCCCTGAGTGACTGGGTTGTGGACGGCGTTTCACCACTCGTTACAGCCAAGTGTCACAGCCCAGCATCGCTCCTGCTTGCGTCGCTTTGCAGTGAAGGAAAGTGCGTGACATGCTGGACTGTGATGAACAGTGAAACGCCGCCCACAGCCCGGTCACTCAGGGAGACAGGGGCCGACCTCAGTGATGTTGGGTCAACTGTAAGTTGATGTGACATCACCAGATCTCAGAGGTCATTGAGCACAGGGGTCACTTCATGGGGATGAGCGGACCACAATAGCGCTACTCAGAGGCAGAATTGGCAGAACAAGGTATTTAGAAAAAACCTTCCCTATCAGTTTTACAGGGATGTGGCCACTGTTGCAGAGAAGTGAACCACCCCTTTAAAGGGAACTGTCAGGTGCCATAAGCACCCAGAACCAGGAGCTGTCCTGGATGCATATTGCTAATCCCTGTGTCGCGGGCGGAGGAGGGGACGCTGCGCTCTCCCACTGCTCGGGTCCGGCCGCTGCTGCTGCGGCTGCCGCTGCTCAGTGGTGGCTCGAGCGGTGGGCCGGATCCCGGGGACTCGAGCGGCGCTCCTCGCCCGTCAGTGAAAAGGGTGGGGATTGGATTGTGGGGATTTGGTTATTGTCCGTGATGCCACCCACGGTTGTGGTGATGTTGGTGACACCACCACTGCTCTGGACGGGGCTCCCGGGAGCGATGACAGGGAGCAGCCTGGATGTTAGTTCTCCCCTCCGTGGGTAGGGGGTTGGTTGTCCCGGGGCCCGGTGATGGGGTAGGGATGGATGGCAGGCGGGTTACGGGGCCTGGCGAGGTGCAGGGTCGCGGGGGCAAGCGCTGTGCCGCACGGCACGGTGGTACTCACTCAGCCAATGATGAGGACACAGTTCTCGGTAAAACACACGGCTGGATGGACGGGTCCCACAGACGGCTGTGGTGTTTCTCCTCCTGGCAGGTTGATGGTGACTGCCTTTCCCTGCACCTGTGTAACGTGTACGGTTCCAATGGGTTCCCACCGGTAACCCGCTCCCCAGCTTGGATGGGTGCTGAAGGAGCCCCTTTTGCCCGCAGGCTCTGGCCCTGGGAACTTTAGCCTTGGCGGTGACTGTTTCCCTCTCTTGGTTGGACTGTTGCCTTCTGACGGGACTTGGCTGCTGGGAAACCCAGGAGGTTCTCTTCGCTAACGGATTTGGCAAATTCACGGCGACTCCTAGCCTTGCCGGGGTCCGTAAGCCCCTGCCCGATGGTGCTGGCTTCTCTTTGCGTACCGGTCCGGTACCGCCGGGCCACCGCCCGTCCACGGTCCTTACGGTTAGCTCCAATAGGCCACTCCTGCAGACGGTCACCACCGTCTGCCAACCTTGCTGATCCGTCCGGACCACACACCCGGACCAACTTCAGGCTTCTCTACTACTTTCCTCCTTCCTCTTTCACTTCCAAACTCTATCTGCCTTACTTTTCCCGCCTCCAGGACTGTGAACTCCTCGGTGGGCGGGGCCAACCGCCTGGGCCAACCGCCTGGCCCACCCTCCTGGTGTGAACATCAGCCCCTGAAGGAAGGCAACAAGGGTTTCTGTCTGACTTCGGTGTGCCAAACCGGGAGTGTGGGGTGTGTTGGTGTTGTTCTGTGATGACCTGGCTTGTCCAGGGCGCCACACCTGCCTAACCATCCCTGCATCTGATAGCATAGATAAAAGGATCTGTAGAAGAAGTATTTCTAAAGATCTTTTATCTTATGCTAATGAGCGCGGAGACTAGTCCCAAGGGTATTATATACCCTGACTAGTCTGTTCTCTTAGCATGTTAGCACGTTCACAGGGGTGTACTAACATGCTATTCAATTCAGCATTACCAACGGTGCTGCGTGTACCTGTGTTCACTGTGACCACGCTTCTGAATGCCGGGCACTTACGGTCACGCGCAGTATGAAGCCGGTTGTACGCGGCCCGGCTTCAGAGAGGTCTACTGTGTATGACTGGAAGTGCCGGGCAATCAGAAGCGCGGTCACAGTGAACACAGGTACACGCGGCACCGCTGGTAATGCTGAATTGAATAGCATGTTAGTACACCCCTTTGAGCGTGCGAACATGCTAAGAGGATGGACTAGTAGGGGGATATAGCGTACTTGGGATTAGTTCCAGTGCTCATTAGCATAAGATAAAATATCTTTAGAAATACTTTTTCTAAAGATCTCTTTATTTATGCTAGTGTATACAGGGATGGTTAGGCAGGGATTAGCAATATGCACCCAGAACTGCTCGTGGATCTGTGTGCATATTGCACCTGACATGTTCCCTTTAATATCTGTAATATAGGTTATTAATATCAGATCGGTGAGGGTCCAAGACCTGGCAGCCCCGCGATCATCCATTAGCCTGTGGAGGCTGAAATGGAACAGTGCCCTACATTATTTAGTGGCCATTCTTAGGTACTGCATCTGAGCTCCTATTTGATTCAATGAAAGCTATAACAAACAACTGGCAGTTACAAAGCAGATGTGAATAGTTATGTGGTTTATTTATGTAGTAGTATACTGTACATCACAATGTTACACTGTGATATATGTGACTGTGTAACTAAGTCAGAAGAATCTGCACATTTAGGCTATGTGCGCACTAGAAAAGTGATTTTTCTCAAGAAAATTGCTTGAGAAACTTCTGGCAGTTGAAGATTACCGCGGCTGCGGTAAAAAAACGCACCAAAACCGCGGGACAAACGCATGCGGTTTTTCCGCCTTTTTATGTGCGTTTTTGCCACGTTTTTTCCACAGGTATTGCCCGCGGTATTTCGCGATTACATTACAGTGAATGGAGTGAAATACCGCAGGTACCTGTGGAAAAGAAGTAACATGCACATTTTCTCAAGAAATTTTCTCAAGAAATTCTGCAGAAAGAATGTTTTTGAAAAAAAAAACGCAATGTGCGCACAGCTATTTTTTTCCCATAGGTTTTGCTGGGAAATGTCTGCAGAAAGGTTACAAACGTTTCTCAAGAAATTTCTGCAGAAAAACCGCGGGTAAAAACGCAGTGTGCGCACAGGGCCTTACTCCGTAAGGGTTGATGATATGATATTACTTTTCACTGATTCTGCCGCCTTAGACATGTGCACCAGAAGTCACTGTGTTGGATTTCATACATCAATGGAGCTGAAGCACCCAAGAATGGCCACACCACAGTGTACAGAAATGTGTACTTCCAGTCACTGCAATATCAGCCCAATATAACCCCCAACCCACCGCCCACAGAATAAAAGCATACTGTATTTGTAATTTTTGTGTTCATAAAAGTTCGATCTGTCAAACTATAAAACTTATCAACTCATATTGGACACACAGTAAGGAAAAAAAAAATTGAAAAACCATAATTGCCATTTTAGGTCACCACAATAAACATCAAAATGTTGTATGTGTCCAAAAATGATACCAATAAATCTACTGCTCACCACTGAATATTTCAAACCACTAAAATAAAGAAACTATACAAGACTGGTTTCACTGTAATAATTTTGACCTATATAAACAAGTTACAAGATTGTTTTTACAGTGAACACCATAAAAATGAAACCCAAAAGACAATGGTGGGATTGTGGTTTTTTTTTTACCCTTTCACCCCACTTGGAATTTCAGTATGTAGTAAGATGAATGGTGTTTTTCAAAATTACAACTCATAGTCCTACACCCTTATAGGACTATGTAGATGGAAATATAGGGGCAGGGTGGTGGCTCAGTGGTTAGCCATGTAGTTTTTTCAGCACTAGGGTCCTGGTTTCAAATCTCACCAAGGACAACATCTGAAAAGAGTTTAAATGTTCTTCCTGTGTTTCTGTGGGTTTCCAACACTCCAAAGACACACTGATAGGGAATTTAGATTGTGAGCTCCAATGGGGACAGTGATAATGGTATCTGTAAAGTGCTGGGGAATTAATAGCGCTAGGTAGATGAGTAAAATAAATATTAAAAAATGTTATGAGTCTTAGAAGAAGGAGATATACATTTGAAAAAATAAAAAGGAATCCATCCTTAAACAGAATATGTCAGAATAATCCACCCCTCAAACTGTTTTTATGGCAATGTTGCTCTCTGAAAAGCATTATCATCCACACCTTTTCTGATGAAATTTCTTGCTCTGTAACTGAAAAACGTGTAAATCATAAGCAAATGAGGCTTAAAGGGAATCTGTGACCAGATTTTGCTACTTCTTCTGAGAGCAGCATAATGTAGGCAAAGAGTTCCTGAATCCAACGATGTATCACTTAGGTTACTGGGTGCAGCCATTGTGACACAATCAGAATTTTTATATTGAGCAATGCAGTAGAGCTGAGAGCTGCCCCCGCCTACACTAGGCTCTCAGTAGAGATTGTGCATTGACAGTGAGGTGCTAATCAGAGGAGGGGGCGTGTTGGACTGCTGTAAATGAGACAATGTAATAATAAGTCCTACTGCGTAAAAAAACATTCCAGGAAAACAACAGATGGGACCTTGACAAGACAGGCATCCCTGAATTCTATGTTTTAGCCATTGCAGCTTGCTATCTTCAGATTACAAAGAAAAAACCTGTTGACAGATTCCCTTTAAGTGCTCTCAGAGTGTCAAAGCACTTCACAAGCTTCTGCCGCCCAGGATATTTTTCCTGAACACCACCATCTTCCCGTGCTTGACTGACAGCTCACTGACTGTTTTAAGACAATCAGAGGAAGGTGAGGCTGGGCATGGACCAGAGCCTGAAAGGGAAGTGCTTTAAAACACCCAGAACATTTAAGCCTCATTTGTACAAGAATGAAAATAGTGATTTTTCAGTGAAGGAGTAATAGATTTTATCAGTAAAGGTTTGGATGACATTGCCCTTATGACAGTTTGAGGGTTGAATCATGCTGGCAGATTCCGTTCATCGGGTTAAAGGTTGTTGTAGGAGAGTCCTGAAAATCTCTATACTGGTGTTGTTAGCTGTTACAGTATATATTATATATATGATGTAGCAGAGTATATACAATCATGCCTGAAGTATTGATCCAATAGTCCAATAAAACACTACTGAGGATCCATTACAGTATAACTAAAGATGTGTGGAATAAAAATCAAGAGAATACTTAGCATGAAGTGCTTCTCTACAGAAAAGCTTAAAGGGGTATACACATATTAGAAAATAATAATAATATTTATTCACTTATATAGTGCTATTAATTCCACAGCGCTTTACATACATTTTCAAGTCTGTCCCCATTGGGGCTCACAATCTAGGTTCCCTATCTGTATGTTTTTGGAGTGGAAGGAAACCGGAGGAAACCCACGCAAACACGGGGAGAACATACAAACTCCTTGCAGGTGTTGTCCTTAGTGGGATTTGAACCAGGACCCAGTGCTGCAAGACTGTAGTGCTAACCACTGAGCCACCGTGCCGCCCATGAATGATGTTATATTACTAGCACATCACTTAAAGGTAACCTCTCAAGTACAGAAATTCAGCTTCCTGTACATATAGTGGTAAACTTCAAGAAAACAGAGTTTAAATCCTGTTTAACCAATTTACAGGAGCAGGCGCTACAGGGAAAAATTAAGTTATATTCTCCCTGCAGCTGCCCACTGGGCAGTACAGGAAGCAATTTCACAACTCAATACACAGTGAGATCAGCTGTAATCACTCCTCTGCACTTTGATTGACAGCCTGCCTCATCAAGTGTTTTTCCCTTGTTGCGGCCGCCGAAAACTGCAATTCTGGAGTGTAGATTTTTTTTCTCATTACGCTTTTTACAGATTTGATTATTTTTATATATATATTTTGAAAGATTGAAATTTTTAAAATGCAGCAATATCAAATGTGTACTAGTTTTTAATCATTTTTAATGTAAAAGGGGAGTAATTTGAACTTTTATATTTTTCTTATTTTTTTTATTTTTTTTTTAATTTTCAGAGATTGAAAGTGGAATTTGACAGGTTAATAGCTGCGGGCAAGCATCGCTCCACCTGCGGCTGTTAGATCCACATGTCGGTTGATTAAGTGAGCTGCACGGAAGGATATCAAAAATATCAAATTGTTTGTGCAATTTTGAAGTGCGCAAAAATGTTGCAACATTTCAGACAATGTTAAGTAAGAAACTGTTTAATGAATCGGGAGCATGGACTTAAGAAAATAGCATGAATGATAATGGCAAGAATTAAAAGGGTTGTCTAGGACTTTAACCAATGTCTGACATTCGGCACCCCTGTAGATCAGCTGTCCTTGGTACTGTGGCATACCAAACTAGTTGCGAAGAAGCACAGCATAGGTCTGTCAATTGTCCCACGGGACTCTGCACCCACGGATTTTGCCGCGGAAAACTTGTAGATTTATCTGGATTTTCTAGATAAATCCGCAGGTTTTAGCAAGTACAGACACTCCCCATGTTATCCTTTGTGAGATGGGGAGTGCTGTGTCCATGCTGTGGATATGCGCGGCTGCGGAACATGCTGCGGATGGCCCACAGCTGCACATAATTACATGTCAATTATTTATGCGGAAATACCTGCGGAAATCCCGACCCTCCACTATGGAGATAGAGGCCGGGACTTCTGCAGGTAAGCCGCATGAATGTCCGCAGGTTTACTGCAGATATTTCGCTGTACTACCGCAGCTTCCGGGGAGCTGCTGCGATAAACCTGCGGACGTATCTGCGGATATATCCGCAGGTACAAAGTCCCGTGGGCACATAGCCTAATGGCCACAGCTGGGTACTCCATAGCAGCCTTGTATTTGAATCAATAGGGGGCGGATGTGCAAAGCCTGGCTGCGGCCACCATTCCGTTGATGTAGCTGTGATGCTTCAGAACTGAGTAGTTCTAACTGGCACTAGCAACAGCTGATTGGCAGGGAGCTAGCTGTCACAGCCCTACCAGTCAGACATTGGTGACCTATTCTAAGGATAGACCATCAATAGTAGCGAGGGAGCACCTATGTGCTCAGTACTCGTAATGAGCAGTTGGATGCTTGGATGGCCACGACTCGAGCATCCAAGCATAATAAAAGTCAATGGGGGGCTCAAATATTTTTCCAGACGATTTCCCAGAAAAATGCTTTAGTACCCCATTGACTTCCATTACACTTGGTGCTTGAGTCGCACCCATCTGAGCATCCAACTGCTCATTACCGTTATACGAGCATGGTAGTGTTCACTCATCACTAGTCATTAGCACTGAAGTCCTGGAAAACCCTGCTAAATAAATCCTTAAAAAAAACCAAGACTATACCAGTGTTTACGGAATAATTGACTGTCCTACATAGTAGCAAAATATAACGCTGTAAAGTAATAAGACGCTCTAAAGTAATAAGACGCTCTAAAGTAATAAGACGCTCTAAAATAATAGGACGCTCTAAAGTAATAAGACGCTCTAAAGTAATAAGATGCTCTAAAGTAATAAGATGCTCTAAACAAGATGCTCTAAACAAGATGCTCTAAAGTAACAAGACGCTCTAAAATAATAGGACACTCTAAAGTAATAAGATGCTCTAAAGTAATAAGATGCTCTAAAGTAATAGGACGCTCTAAAGTAACAAGATGCTCTAAAGTAACAAGATGCTCTAAAGTAATAAGATGCTCTAAAGTAATAAGATGCTCTAAAGTAATAGGATGCTCTAAAGTAAGAAGACAGTATGAATGTAGCTGAATTTCTCCAGAATACTAACGTGTCAGAAAAGTAACCAATTCTCATCTGTAACCAGACGTCACATTAATGTGTCCCTTACATGCCCATGTATCGCGCTAAGCTTGGACATCAATAAACTCAGAAGTATGTGAATGATTCTGGAAAAGCTAAAAATCCAGGGGTGGAGTGATATAAGCGGCTTCATACCCGGCCGCCTTCACACCTTCTTTCTGCCAGGTCTTATATTTTAGTTCCATTCTCAGCCTGTAGCTTCAAAATAAAGGTTTGAACAGAATCAGAAGTCGTCGACCAACCTGTGGATTCAATGAACATTTTATTTTAAAATCTTTTTAGCCACAATATCTGGTTCACGTCTTTACTGCAAATCACGTTATATTGTAAAGTATGGTGAATATTGTGGTGTGTTTACAATGCTCCTAATACCAAAATTACAATGAAGTGTCAAAAAATAATACACTGCAAAGAAAATCTAGATTATTCAGATTAGATCAGATCACTACGAAGATAACCATAGTCTTCCAGCTGCCTATCCACGGCTATGTACACATGTATCCAAAAATCAGGTCCATTCATCTGGATGTTTTTTCTTGGCCTGAAGCACATACTGTATATACTTTGATGAAACAAATGCAGGAATTTCTGCATTAAATCTTCCACGTGTGAGTAGAGGTATGTTCACACTGCATCTTTTTGTGCAGCATATTCCAAGGAGAAATCTGCATTAACACTAACTGCAAATTGACTTATTGTGTTCACTTAGGAATCCATATTGCTGTTCATAAGGCTGTGGATTTTTCTTCAATAGTTTTGAAAGCCAGTTCAGTCGTGATAAAAAAAAATGCAATGAAAAAAACGCAAGTAATTTAATTTACCTAATAGGTGCAGAAAATCTGTAACATCAAAAACTCACCAAATATTCATTGTGGGAACGCAGCCTTAGGCTATGTGCCCACGCTGCGGATTTTGCCGCGGATTTGCCGCGGATTTACCGCGGATTTTCTGAAAATCTGCAGCAGCGGCACTTCCAAGCCATTTCAATGGCATTTTGGAAATGCTGTGTCCATGCTGCGGATTTTTCCGCGGCGGATTTGCCGCGGATTTTGATCCGGAAAAATCTGCAGCATGTCAATTATTGTTGCGGATTTTGGTGCGGATTTTGGCTATAGAATGGGGGAAAAAAAAAATCCGCATCAAAATCCGCGGCAATTCCGCGGTAAATCCGTGGTAAATCCACGGCAAAAATAAGGTGCGGATTTGCCGCGAAAGTCGCGGATTTTCATGTAGAAAAATCCGCAGGTACTTTCTACCGTGGACACATAGCCTTAGGCTGGAGTCACACTTGCGAGAGACTCGCGCGAGTCTCACATCAAATCCCCCGGCATGGCCACACACTCTCCTCAGGAGCAGGTCAGCTGCATGTATTTCTATGCAGCTGAGATGCTCCTGTCCGGAGTGCTAGAGGCCATGTCGGGTGATGTGATGCAAGACTTGCAAGAGTCTCTCACAAGTGTGACTCCGGCCTTATAATACTCGGATTGGGTTGTCCTAGTTTGTCCTCTCACCTCGGGAACACCCGACTTCTCCTTATATAGAACACGTGCATGTTCAGCTGAATTGAGCATGCACATGTACGGGTGTTTTGGGAGAGAGCTGTCGGCTAAAGGACCAGCTTTATATGTGGATAGATAGAAAGTTACTAATTTTCAAACGTGTCCTTCTACCTTTACAGAATCCATTATAAGCATTTCCATCCATAGAGCGGTCCGGTTTTACATACCAAGATATATAAGGCAGACAGCACATCATTCCAGAGATAAGATACAACAAATAATATAAGTAGACATGCCAAGTCTTGTAAAGGCAAAACAGATATCGACCACCTCTGATATCAAGAAGTATGTTCCTTTCCATGGCCTTGTTATACATTCCACAGGGAGATTTTGGGATGTTATTCATTCCACATTGATGCTGGCTGAACTACTCTGGTCTGTTCATGCTCGAGAGATAGAAGTGCAATCCTATCCATGGCAAAACATCGTACAAAGAACATGACGCTTTTAAGAAGGAATTAGAAGCCTTCTTGATATTTGGGGTACAGGAGCAGAGATCATGGTAATCAAACGGAGTCCAGATCGCACTTTCTAGCAGATACATATGAAGATTAGCCATATTGTCATTCAATTGTGCTAATCCTCCACATTTCCATATAAAATGCATAGTATCAATTTTATGCATTTTTACCCAGAAGCTGGAAATCCACCCAGAAATCCCACTCACAAGTGATGCAGATTGTTGTAGATGAAGATTTGAAATCTGAACCGTGTGAACTTATTGTTAGTGTATACTGACAAAGTGGGTTTTTACTGGTGATACGGTTGCTATGTATTTACAATGAAAGGCACTTCAGAAATAAAAGGCTGAGATTTGCAGTTTGAACATTCAATAAGGCTGATTGCACCCTTTGATGTGTCCTGAATCCTTTTGATATTGGTTTCCCATGACACTTTTTCTACTTCTCTGTCCTATACATGCATATACAGTATAGCATTTCTATATGCAAGGTGTCGATTCGTATTGAATTGATGATGCCCTACAACTTTGTAATTCACTTTTTTTCTCTATCTCGTTCAGTTTTCAAGATAAAAATGCTAACTCTGTTGTTTTCCACCAGGTGGCACTATAGGTGGTCTCATTGCGTAGCGCATGGCTACTTTACTATACCTAGACACCACTTCTATGCCTATAGCTGCCGCCGTTCTCAAGTTAATGGCGATGGACAGGATATGGGTGAACGCACGGTATAGTGGTGTAGAGCTATGCACAATTGGGTATAGCAGCTCCACTGTCAATCAATACCTTTGATACTTAGTGCTGAGTGTTTGTGGCCCTAGGGTGATTTAACTCCATCCATCCTGTAGTCAAGGCATCCTTCGGAAAATTCTGAGCTGTCACATATGACTGAAAAATGCTGATGTGACATGTGAAGTGTATTTTTACAGGCTGCAACAAAATGCTATAGATAGTTCAGTACGGCTATGTGATGGTGGGCCAGGGTGGGATCCCGTAATATATTTATCTAAAAGGGTAATCCCCAAAAAATCATAGTATCTCCTATCCACATGATGGGAATCAGTGGGTGATCACTAAGGATACAACTGGTGGAACCCACAGCGAACCCAAGATCGGGCCGATGGAAGCCCAAGAACAGGACAGAAGCCACTTAGACAATGAATGGAGTGGAAACTAAGCATGTGAACCTCCACTCCATTCAGTACGGGGCTGCAGATCCATGATCTCAGGATCACTGGGGTTCCCAGAGGTCGGACCCCTAGTGATCAGCACGTTATCATCACCTATCCTGTAAATAGGGAATAATTTGATTTTTTTTTTAATAACCCTTTAAGGAGACAGCTATAAGGCTGACTAGTAGAGCTGCCATACAATGTCTACCATAAGGATGTATTCTCAAACATAGTATTCTATGAACTATTGCACGATTATAAACTATCATCTATCCTAGTAGGGATAGAAAAAAAAACAGTAGCGGTGAAAATAAAAAAAACTGCTTATTATGAAAGAGAAGCGCACTGGATATTTGCAGTAAAAACCAGAGCTGCAGATGCTATAAATATTAAATACAACATCATGTACCATTATTGATTTCTTTCAGGTTATTTGGTAAATGGCCGCTCTGTATCTCACTATTGGTCTGAACTATTATGTTACTATGAAATTTGGTTTTGGGTGTAATGTTTATTTATAAGAGAGAATACTTACTGACAGCTTCAATATGTACATATACACAGTGACACAAGTTTGGGCATTTTAGCTGTTTACCAAAACATATTAAAGCTACAGTTATGTAATCACTTTAGGCTTAAAGTGCAGACTCTCAGCTTTAATTTGAGGGTGTTCACAAGCTAATTGGAGTAAGGGTTTAGGAATTACAGCTCTTTAATATGTAGCTGCCTCTTTTTCAAGGGAACAAATGTACTTGGAGAAAAGCTCTTTAATGGGCTGCATGGGCTATTTCCTTATTAATCTGTCATCAATTAAGCAGGTAAAAGGTCTGGAGCTGATTCCAGGTATGGCATTTGCAAGCTGGTGCTGAGAACGCACAACATGAGCTCTCAATGAAAGAGAAACAGACCATAATTAGGCTGGAAAAAAATAGAAATCCATCAGATAGATAGCAGAAATGTTAGGAATGGCCAAATTAACAGTTTGGTACATTCTGCAAAAAAAAAAGAGCACTGGTGAGTTTGGTAACTCAAAAAGGCCCGGACATCCAGGGAAGGCAACAGTGGTGGATGATAGCAGAATTCTTTACATGGTGAAGAAAAACTCCTTCATAACATCCACGCAAGTGAAGAACACTCTCCAGGAAGTAAGTGTTACCGTGTCAATGTCTACCATAAAGAGGAGATTTCATGTGAGCCAATACAGAGGGTTCACCACAAGGTGCAAACCATTAATCAGCCTTAAGGATAGAAAGGCCAGATTAGACTTTGCCAAAAAATATGTAGAGAAGTCAGCTCAGTTGTGGAACAGCATTCTTTGGACATATGAAACCAACATAAACCTGTACCAGACTGATGGGAATAAGAAAGTATGGAGAAGGCTTGGAGCAGTTCTTGATCCAAAGTACACCACATCCTCTGTAAAACAAGGTGGAGGCCGTGTAATGGCCGGGCATGCATGGCTTCTAATGGCACTGGGTCACTAGGGTTTATTGATGATGTGACTGAAGACAGAAGCAGCCGGATGAATTCTGAAGTGTACAGGGCTGTACTTTTTGATCAAATTCAACCAAAGGCAGCAAGGTTGATTAGACGACGCTTCATAGAACAGAGTGACAATGACTCAAAACATACTGCAAGATCAACCCAAGAGTTTTTTAAGTCATAGAAGTGGAATATTCTGCAATGGCCGAGTCAATTACCAGATCTCAACCCCATTAGGCATGCATTTTATGTGCTTAAAGGGGTTGTCCAGTGTACAAACCCTTTAAAACAAAATGTAAGGGAGAAAGACCCACAAAAAGCAATAACTGAAGTCAGCTGCAATAAAGGCCGACAAAGCATCAGATAGGAGAAAACCCAGCATTTAGTGATGTCCATGGCTTCCAGACTTCAGGCAGTCATTACCTGCAAAGGATTCTCTACAAAGTAGTAAAAATGAACAATTTATTCATAGTAAAATTACTTTATCCAATTACTTTCGAGCCCCTGAAATGTTTCACAGGATAATTTTGATCAACCCCTTTAAGGCTATGCTCTCACAGGGCGTTTTTAGCACGGTTTTTGCCTTGGTTTTATGAAAATTCCTGCTAATAAAACTCTGTCTTCACAGTCCCAGCAAAGCCTATGTGATTCTTGAAATCTCATGAACACACAAGACACCTGCATTTTTTTCCTGACTGTTTTGTCAACCATCTTGGTTTTTGCTCCGTTTTTTAAAGAATGAGCATGTCTATTCTTTGCACAATTTTTGACGCAGTTTTACCCCAGTTTTACTGCAATTTTCCTGTGTTTTTTCACCCATACAAAACAAAAAGGATGTGTAAAACTGCAGGCTATTTCCTGGCAAAAGATGAGGCTTTGCTGCAGAAAAAACCTGACCAAAAACGCCCTGTGTGAACATAGCCGTATTCATTCTCGAAAGTTTCCACTTCAATTGTATCTCAGTTGCTTAATTTTAAATAAAAGATAGCGCCATGTAGAGGTCAAATCACAAAGATTCGGCCACGGTCCAAATATTTCTGGACCTTACTGCAGATAGTCTCTGCAATGAAAAAATGCTAAATATGTTTTTATTAGTGTTTTTGTATATTATTTTGCTATATAAGTAAAATAAATAAATTCACCAAATTGTTCCCCAGTAAAGCACTTCTACAGTGTTTTTTTTTTATTGGACCTCTGTAGTGTTGCTTTAAGGGTTTGGACAAATGGCGAGTAAAATGGAGCAAGTGTAATGCGATAAAAAATCGCATTCCACTCGGACCAATGTTACTCTATGGGGCAGCTCCCATGAGTGATTTTGGTTTTTCTCAGACCTACTCGGACTGAGAAAACAATCGCAGCATGCTGTGGGTGGAATCCAATTCGTTTTCACTAGCACCCATAGATGTCTATGGGTGCGAGAGAACCATCACACTGCACTCGCATTACACTGGAGTGCAGTGCAATAATCGCATCAGCTGATAATGGGGAAGACAGGGAGATTAGTTCCTCCCTCTCCTCCACAGCTCCCGCCTTCCCCTCCGCAGCTGTGATCTGATGGTAGGATTGCATCACAGTATAATGACACTCGGCTTATTCTTGCAGCAGAGCAGAAGCCGAAGGTCATTAGCATAACACATCCACTGCTCTCGCTAAATGCCCGTGTGTCCTTAGCCTTAATGTAATGTCCCCTGAGCCCTCTCCTACACTCACTTTCTGTCACCTTCACGCTTTTCCAGCATTGCTCCGCTCGGTCTGCGCTGAAAAGTGACTAGCCCGGAGCTCCACTGTTTTATGGAGGGCGCCGAAGGTCACTCCTCAATGCATATCTATGGGAGCCTCGTTCTGGCTTTCATAGAGTTGAATTGAGCGCCTGTGACATAGCTTCTGACTTCTGGCCAATCAGAAGTTGTGGGCATAAGATGGCACCGTGTGACCGGCGCGGCGTCGGAAAAAGTATGAAAATGCTGGAAGGTGAGTAGAAGACATGGGGCGGGGATCTTACATTTCAGCTATGTGGAATATTCGGTTGCAGAAATTTATGGCAAGTGTTTTTGCTGCGTTTTTCATTGCTTTCAATGGTGAAAAAAGCAGGCAAAAAATGCAAAAAGAATTGACATGGTGCATATTATTTTCTGCAACAAATTTGCAAGAAAAAAAAAATGTAACAGTCAACTTTGCAGGCATAAGGACTTGCTTACAGTTTTATGACAAAACTGCACTAAAAAAATGCATCTAAAAAAGCCTGATGAAAACGCAGTGTGTGCACACAGCCGTATAACACCACTACAGAGAAGAAAAACAAACAACACTGTAGTGGTGCTTTAAGTGTGTCCCTGCATGAGGCTTCGGTGTCCAGTAATTGGAGGCCGCCTCCGGTGAGGGGACATTAACGCTATATGCACATGTTGAGTATTTGCAGCAGATTTTTCTGCAGCAATAATCAGTGTTGGCATTTCTTTACGGGTTTTTGTGGCCTTTTGCTTGTGTTTTTGATGTGGTTTTCCTTGTGGGTTTTTTCCTCATTTATTGAATAGGTGAAAAACGGTGCTAAAACCGCTGAGAGGATTGACATGCTGCAGATATGAAAAAAGTCTTAGACTCGAAAAATAACTGATGTCCGAAACGCGTTGCCTGTGAGTAAACACAAGCGATTTTATGGCTTTTGTACTACGGCACATGTGCAATAAAGAGGATCCCCACTTTTCCACCATTGGGTGCATTGGATTACTTTATCCAAGTCCGAGAGGTGATCACAAACTACTGTACACTGGGGGAGGTGTGGTGGGGGTATAAATGCAGACGTGGTGAGCGCAGTATATCCCTCTATTTTTACGACCTATGCCTTATACACGCAAAGATCTTATATTGGCCCTGAGTACATTATAGCATTTATCGACTACTATAAGTGCAGGAAGTGACTGACGGCGATGTGACTGATGGCGAAGTGACTGACGGCGATGTGACTGACAGCAAAGTGACTGACGGTGAAGTGACTGACGGCGAAGTGACTGACGGCGATGTGACTGACGGCGATGTGACTGACGGCGAAGTGACTGACGGCGATGTGACTGACGGCGAAGTGACTGACGGCGAAGTGACTGACGGCGATGTGACTGACGGCGAAGTGACTGACGGCGATGTGACTGACGGCGAAGTGACTGACGGCGATGTGACTGATGGCGAAGTGACTGACAGCGATGTGATTGACGGCGATTTGATTGACGGCGATGTAACTGACAGCAAAGTGACTGACGGCGATATCACTGACGGCGAGGTGACTGACTGCGACATGACTGACAGCAATGTGACTGATGGCGATGACCTTAAAATTTGCCACCACCTATACATTACGGTGACAATAATTTCTGTGTCAATGACGTGATGATTGGAACTGGCAGATTGGTAAAAGATCTGATCTGCTTACAAAACTTCCAATCTAGTCTGATGCCTCCATCATTGTGGGTGATCTCTGCATTTAATGTTCAATGATGGAAAATATTTTATATAGAAAACTCATCCCATTCACCTACAGTAATGAATACGGACTCTGGAGTAATTGCGGTATAAATATACATATACCCACTGCCATACCCATTATGCCAGGCAGTAGGATCCCAGGCACTGTCCTGTAAACTTTCCTGCACAGGGCAGGGGGCACTCACCAGTTCAGGGGCTCCGGTCTCAGCTGCTTGTGCAGGGCGACAGAAAATCCAAATAAGCTGCCCTTGTCCCCTTCCTTGATGAGCGTGTGTGTGACATCCAGATTAAAGCCCCTGACCAGGTCCCCGGACATGAGCTGGCACAGGGTGATGAGCGCTGCCCAGGCTGCCGGCATGCTGCAGAGTGTGTGAGGGACAACCCCTCCTGCCAGCCCCGGGGCAAGGTCACCCGGACTGCTCCACCGTGCCCGCTGCCGTCACCCAGCCGGCACACAGATAAGGCAGAGCAGGCTGAGAGCGGGCGGAGCACACAGGGGGCAGGACCGGGAGCAGGTGGATGAGGAGCACAGGAGCCGCCTCCTGCTGATACCACCACTGCTGATGTCACAGCATGACGTCAGAGCCACACAGGTATCCGCAGCAGTGAGGTCATGGTCTGCTCTGCCTCTAGGATGGATGGATGAATGGATGGATGGAAGGATGGATGGAAGGATGGATGGATGGATGGATGGAGTAGACAGATAGAAGGATGGATGGGTGGCTGGATGGATTAGATGGATGAATTAAAAGGATGGATGGATGGATGGATGGATGGATGGATGGATTGAATAGACAGATGGAAGGATGGATGGGTGGCTGGATGGATTGGATGGATGAATTTAAAGAATGGATGGATGGATGGATGCATGGATGGATGGATGGATGGATGGATGGATGGAGATGGATGGATGGATTGAATAGACAGATGGAAGGATGGATGGGTGTATGGATAGATTGGATGGATGAATTAAAAGGATGGATGGATGGATGGATGGATGGATGGATGGATGAGGTAGGAAGCATGGCTGGACAGAAGGAAAAATGGATTGAATGGACAGATGGATTGAATGGACAGATGGATGGAGGAACGGATGGATTGAATGGACAGATGATGGACGGACGGATGGATTGAATGGACGAATGGATGGATTGAATGGACGGATGGATGGACGGATGGATGGACGGATGGATGGACGGATGGATGGATGGATGGATGGATGGATTGGATGGACGGATGGATGGATGGATTGAATGGACCGACGAATGGATGGATTGAATGGACGGATGGATTAAATGGAAGAATGGATGGATGGCCGGATGGATTGAATGGACAGATGGATGGATGGCCGGATGGATTGAATGGACAGATGGAGGGATGGAATGGACAGATAGATTGAATGGAAGAACGGATTGATGGCCAGATGGATTGAATGGACAGATGGATGGCCGGATGGATTGAATGGACAGATGGATGGCCGGATGGATTGAATGGACAGATGGATGAATGGCCGGATGGATTGAATGGACAGATGGATGGATGGAATGGCCAGATGGATTGAATGGAAGAACGGATGGATGGCCAGATGGATTGAATGGACAGATGGATGGATGGATGGAGGATTGAATGGACGGACGGATGGATTGAATGGATGAATGGATTGAATGGATGAATGGATTGAATGGATAGACAGATGGACTGAATGGTCAGATGGATGATAGCTTGAATGGATAGATGGATTGACGGATGGATGAATGGACAGATGGATGGATGGATGAATGGATGGGATGGGATGGGATGAATAGATGGATGATTTGGATAAATCATTTGGATAAAGTACACACAGACAAACATTTTTAGAGACACATTGGAAAACTACAATAAACAATTAGGATTTTAAGTGATCTATTCCAACAGCTATTCCAACATATGAATAACAATAGCTGCATTCACTGTGAACTGTAAAATAATAATAACAGAATTAAAGGAACTTGTCATATGCAGAAAACTATTTACCTGTGGATACAGGGGTAATATGCATTTAAATAGTATTAAAATCGTACCTGCCTTACTGGAAGCATGGCTACAGGGAGAAAATGACCTTATATCCTCCCTGTAGCCTGCCCCTTTCAGTTATAGTGGCGTGCAGGGAGCGGTTACACTCACAGTAGTCACTCCCTGCACGTTTATTGACAGTTGCTTGCTGCTTGCATGTGCAGTGTGTGTTTCCCCTGTCAATCAAAGTGCTGGGAATTCATTACAGTGCGCTACATGTACCAGCCCAATGCATTATTGGAAGTGGGCCACCATAGGGAAGATAAAAGTTTATTTTCTCCCTGTAGCTGCTGCCTCAGTAAGGCCGCCTTGCACAATTTTAACTCCATTTACCTGCAGATTAACCCTATATTTGCAAGTAAATAGTGTTTCTGGAACTGACAAGTTCCATTTAATTTGTGTAAGTTTGTGCAGCTTAAAAAAAAAATCATAGATCCATGCGCTGTGCTTGTGGGACGTGTCTGATGTGTGCGTTGCGATGGTGGGATGTCTATAATGTATTCTCTGTGCTTGTGTGACGTCACGATGTGTGCACTATGTTTGTGTGATATGTACGATGTGTACACTGTGCTTATGTGCGCTGTTCTTGTGTGACTTGTTTCATAGATAATAAATAAATAATAATAATAATAATAATAATTAATCCATTAATATAAAATTGCAGAGGTGTTAGTGATACAATTGATTCATTACCCCATACAGACTTTGTGGTCACTCCACTAAAAGAAAAAAATATTTAAAGTGACTGTATAGGAGTAAAAAACAATAACTGCAGAATATGAAAAAAAAGTCCTCACCTGTGAAATCCCGCTTTGATTCATCCAATCACTTTTCGGTTACGTACAGTGATTACAAACATCTACAAATCATTTGTGAATTATATAGGATCAAACGTGATGGCTGACGGCAGACTATGATCTGGCAAAAGTATCAATTGCCGGGATGGATATTTTTCCGCCCTGGTTGTCTGGTGATTTAACTCTCTGCCTGATCTGCCAGTTTAGTCAGGCATTATCATTACCAGATCGTTTGTACGATCGATCAGGCTAACGATTACCAATCATTATCTCTTGTGTATTATTAGTTTTAGGGTGCGGTGAACACTATGAGTTTGTGTTCCCCTTTATGTAAAATAAATATTATGTTCTTACCATGAAATGACCAACATTTTTGCCTATTGGCAACAAGGTAGTAGCTACAGTAACTCACAAGCAACCAAAAATCTCCATACAGTCCTAGAATTAGGGGACTCATACACAATAGACAGCTATTGCTCAAGAATGTTTCGGGTGAGCGTTTGATCATCAGTTTTCTCTCCCAACTCCCTGATCATTTGGCGATCAGTTGTCTCTCCCGACTCCGTGATCGTTTGGATATCAGTCATCTCTCCCAACTCCCTGATCGTTTGGATATCAGTCATCTCTCCCAATTCCCTGATCGTTTGGCCATCAGTTGTCTCTCTACTGACTTCCTGATCGTTTGGCCATCAGTTGTCTCTCTACTGACTTCCTGATCGTTTGGCCATCAGTTGTCTCTCTACTGACTTCCTGATCGTTTGGCCATCAGTTGTCTCTCTCGACTCCCTGATCGTTTGGCCATCAGTTGTCTCTCCCAACTCCTCAATAGTTTGGCCATCAGTTGTCTCTACTGACTTCCTGATCGTTTGGCCATCAGTTGTCTCTCTCGACTCTCTGATCGTTTGGCCATCAGTTGTCTCTCCCAACTCCTCAATAGTTTGGCCATCAGTTGTCTTTACTGACTTCCTGATCGTTTGGCCATCAGTTGTCTCTCCCAACTCCCTGATCGTTTGGCCAATCAGTAATCTTTCCAGACTCCTTGATTGTTTGGCCATCAGTTGTCTCTCTCAACTCCCTGATCGTTTGGCCATCAGTTGTCTCTCCTGACACCCTGATTATTTGGCCATCAGTTGTCTCTCCTGACTCCTCCATACACAGGAGCGCATGCTCTGCTAAGCATTCTTGTGCTCTCCCTGACAGAGCTCCGGTCAGACTGTTTTGGTGGTAGCTTATCTTGTCAAGAACAAAAGGATCAATTGTTTAAAATTAGAGGTGCAGATATCTGCGGGTTCTGCTGACGTTGGTCTAATGTGTATGCGGGCTTTTACTGTGATACTAGGTTGTGATAGCACAGGTAAGCTGTTAGGGTAAGTCTGACAACTGTGACAACCAGTACATTATATCTGGATGTATGTAGCATTATGTTAGGGTTATTAATATATTTTACAATTATTTAGTCACTGCTGGTGATCTCAGTACAATTCCCGGTCACACTGCATATTCTGGGATTCAGTCAGCATGCTGGTTTAAATGAGGATGTCGTAAGCAGGAGCCACTGGTGATTAACTGGCAGGAGCAGCTGCTGGAATGGTGCATAAGGCGGCCCTCTGATTATAGCAGCTTACTCCAACCTTGCCAGAAATATCTTAGATAAGATTCTGACAGTAGAGGGAGAAGTGATCTTCAGAGAACGCACTTAGATATGAGCACACAAACAGTGCTGAATATTATCCAGGAATGTGCCACTCAGCATCAGCGGCAGCTCCGTGTGTAAGCACGGCCGGGCCTCGCCAGCTCACTATGGCAATTTCCATTACACATATTTTTTGCGTCAAAGGAATTCTGCACCAGAATTAACATTAAATATATAATACATTAAAGGTTATATCTGGACTTAAAAAAAATAAAATGTACCTAAGCATTAACATGCAGGTAGTTGTTACCTACCTGCCTATTGTGCTGGGCGCCGTTCTTCGCTGACACAGTGCGGAAGTTAGAGTCTAAAAAAGGCCAGGTGGCCAATGTGAAAATTGTAAGATTTATATTTCTTAATTTAAATAAAGATCGCAATTTGGAAAAAAGACATTGTGTCTAAAATGTTAAAAAAAAATGAAAAATACATTTAACATTTAAACCTAATTTAATTGGTCATGTCGCGGTAATCACCGCTGGCTGCTGCAGTGAGCAGGCGGTGATCCCCGCTCATGTCTGCTGATTTGAATAGCAGACATGTGGGGCTAACAGGTGTGGGTTGATCCGCGATCCACCTGCGTCTGCTTGCCACTTAGATCGTGCTATCAAAATGTGACAGCGCAATTTATATAGCTGCGGCACAGAACGCACCGTTCCCTGCCACCATCGGACGCCCCGTCACATGATCACGGGAACACAATAGTTGCCATGGTAGCTCAGGGTCGTGTAATCACCCCTGACACGACTATGGCGTATTTTCTGTGAGAGCTGACAGAGTGCCGGCTCACACAGGAATGCTGCATTTTAGCTGATCAGAGCTGTGCGGCTCTGAGCAACAGAAATTAACAAGCAATCAGATTGCTGATCCATAAAGTCCGTTAGGTGGAGTATTAAACTAAAAAAAAGTAAAAAAAGTTTTTAAAAATCTGAAAAAAAATTAAAAAAACCTAAAAATTCAAATCACCCCCATAAGCCCCGTTGAAAATATACAGATAAAAAATATACACATATTTGGTATCGCCAAGATCAGAAATGTCCGATCTACCAAAATATAAAATCAATTAATCTGATTGGTACATGACGTGGCAAGATCCCGAAAAATGAGAACGCTACGGGTCTCAGAAAATGTCGCCAAAAGCACTACTCTTTTTTTTTTTTTTTTTAGACAAACATCGGATTTTTTTTTTAGCCCCTTAGATAAAAGTATACATATTTGAAATCTACAAAGCACTTTTTATAAATCCCGGATGTCCTCTTTAGGGTACACTCACACGAGCATATGGAACGGATGAGTGCAGCGCGAGAAAAATCACAGCATGCTGCTATTGTCAGCAAGAGCCGTATCACTCACACCCATATAAAGGCCCAGTCACACTAAACAACTTATCAGCGATCCCAACAATGATACAACCTGATAGGGATCGCTGGTAAGTTGCTAGGAGGTCGCTGGTGAGATGTCACACTAAGCGATGCTCCAGCGATCCCACCAGCAACCTGACCTGGCAGGGATCGCTGGAGCATCGCTACATGTGGAAGCATACTGCGCTTGGTAACTAAGGTAAATATCGGGTAACCAACCCAATATTTACCTTGGTTACCAGCGCACACCGCGTAGCGCTGGCTCCCTGCACACCTAGCCACAGTACACATCGGGTTAATTACCCGATGTGTACTCTGCTACGTCTGCAGGCAGCAGGGAGCCGGCTTCTGCGGACGCTGGTAACCACGGTAAACATCGGGTAACCAAGAAGCCCTTCCCTTGGTTACCCGATATTTACCTTTGTTACCAGCGTCCACTGCTCTCACACTGCTAGTGCTGGCTCCCTGTTCCCTGCACACATAGCCACAGTACACATCAGGTTAATTACCCGATGTGTACTCTGCTACGTCTGCAGGCAGCAGGGAGCCGGCTTCTGCGGACGCAGGTAACCACGGTAAACATTGGGTAACCAAGAAGCCCTTCCCTTGGTTACCCGATATTTACCTTCGTTACCAGCATCCACCGCTCTCACACTGCCAGTGCCGGCTCCCTGTTACCTGCACTCCTAGCCACAGTACACATCAGGTTAATTACCCGATGTGTACTCCAGCTACGTGTGCAGGGAGCCGGCACTGGCAGTGTGAGAGCAGCGGACGCTGGTAACGAAGGTAAATATCGGGTAACCAAGGAAAGGGCTTCTTGGTTACCCAATATTTACATTGGTTACCAGCGTCCGCAGAAGCCGGCTCCCTGCTCACTGCACATTCAGTTGTTGCTCTCTCGCTGTCACACAGAGCGATGTGCGCTTCACAGCGGGAGAGCAACAACTAAAAAATGGTCCAGGACATTCAGCAACAACCAACGACCTCACAGCAGGGGCCAGGTTGTTGCTGGATGTCACACACAGCAATATCGCTAGCAAGTTGTGCCTCAGCAGCGATGTTGCTAGAGATGTTACTTAGTGTGACGGTACCTTAAGTCTATGGGTGCGAGTGAAACATTGGACTTCCCCCTGATGACATCCGAGTGCAGTGTGATAATCGCATCAGCTGACAATGGAGGAGATAGGGAGATTTGTCCCGCCCTCTCCTTCGCAGTTGTGATCTGATCACAGGATCAGATCCCAGTTGCATGACACTTGGCTTAAGGTCCCGTCACACACAACGAGATCTCTAATGAGATCTTTGCTGCGTCACCGTTTCTGTGATGCAGCAATGATCTTGCCAGCGATCTCGTTATATGTGACACCTACCAGCGATCAGGCCCCTGTTGTGAGATTGCTAATCGTTGCCAAAGGGTCCGGACAATTTTCTTCAAAGGTGATGTCCTGCTGGGCAGGACACATCGCTGTGTTTGACACCTGACAATGACCTCATATACAGGTCGCCCATCATTTCTGCGTCGTTGGTAAGGTCTGACTGTGTGACATCTCATCAGCGACCTCCCAGCGACTTACCAGCGATCTTTATCAGGTCACATCGTTTTCGGGATCGCTGGTAAGTCGTTGTGTGTGACTGAGCCTTTAAGCAATTATTATTTAGTCACTAATTAATTACTGATTTTTGAGTTATGTATATTAAGGCTGATAATTTTTAAATTCAAATTATGAATTTGGGAAGGGCCAAACCCATTCCGCACGCTCCTATATATCATTGCTGTAGTTCACCACATTGTTAGTTATTTTTTTTCCCCTATTTTGAAATGTTTGTCAGTCTGATTATATCAAGTAATTGCATGGTGTAGTGATTCTCTAGGTCTTGTATTGTATCAGTGACTACCCATCACCATAATAGGGGCGCGTCGACTTTTTACCAACTTGTATAGGTTTGCACTATGTAAGCAAGTAAAATAAATAAGTAAACGTTTAACCGAGGTCCATAACGACAGAACGGATTTTAGTATTTTGTGCTCTCTATTTCCCCTGGTGGCCATAGTTTATAATGCAGTATAGTAAAATAAATGGTTGAATAATAGGATGTTTAATGGCATTAGATGACACAGATGATGACCAGAAATCAGGTTTACTGTAATTATTTGCAGTTAGATAAAACAGGATGCACAGAAAAATGTTTTATTGTATTATCAATACATAGATTTATTTACAGCTGCACCTAAAAGCCCAAAAACCACTTTACAAAATGTAGCATCTGCTAATGTGTCATGTTTCTGGATCGTATGCCAAAGCGATTGGGGAAATTTACCCTTAAACGCCTTAAAAAAAGCAAAACATGAATAATGTAAATAAAAACACCATGTAATCAGATCGTGTTGTGGGTATAGATGTGATAGAAGTCGCAGCCACTGCAGATTTTATCAGATTATTCTCTTAGTGTTATATTTCACAGCCATCGCTGGTTTTATGTTTCCAGAGACGACGCAAATATCAAAAACGAAAATGGCCAAAAATAGTCACTGATCCGTCCTTTCTTTTTGTCCCAGACGAGCTATATTGAGAGGGGTCACAGCCAGAGTCGGGTTACTGCAGTCAGGATGTCCCGCATTACATTCCACTCAAACGTCTTGTACATCACTCTTTATTTTTACCTTAAGCAACAAAACAATATATATATATATACTCGTAGACATTCAACATAAGGATTGGATCCAGGAAAGACGTCAGAACGTCAGGGTGCTGATTAAAAATTCTTCAGATTTATTGGTAAATTCTTAAAATACAAAGGTCCAATATTCTCAGGTACAAAGGATTATTGCAGGAACTAAACGCAGATAGGACTATGCGTTTCGGCGGTGTTGTCCGCCTTCCTCACAGTCCAAAAAATATATAGACATTGTATCGCCAGATTACATTAAAGAAGCACTCTGACATTACGATATAATAAATATGTGCCCAATTGATAATAAAACATGTTTTATGCATCAGGTAATTTGTGCTTCATTCCTTCGTAGGTCCTGTTCATATTATGGAGGCTCGGCTACAAATTCTCCGTAGTTTCTGAGAAGAATTGCGCGGTGTGCTCTTTGTCCAATTAAAACAGACACAACAACAGAAAGCAAAAGACCACAAATAAGTCAACTTGGTCCGATGGTGGTATTGATCTATGGCGGATCCAGCACAGTGTCATGGTTTCCAGTATTAAAGGGTTATTTCCATCTCCAAGAGTCTATACTAATATGTAGTAGGCCTCTTTCACACGTCCGTGTCTCCGGTATGTGTTTGGTCAGTTTTCTCACGTACCGGAGACACGGGCACACATAGACCCATTAAAATCAATGGGTCTGCGTTCTCGTGCGTATTCTGCCATGGACCGTGTGTACGTGTGGAGCATACGTGTGCCCTAGACATGTCCATTTTTCTCCGGCATCACGGGTGAACGCAAATGGGTCACACGTAACACAAACGGACCACACGGATGTGTTCCGTGTGACACGCACCAGAGAAAACACATGTGTCTGCGAGAAAAAAAAAAAACTTTACTCACCTCCAGCCCTGCTGTCTCTGCCGCTGCTGTCACTTGCTGCAGACCGCCACTCATTTTGCTCATTGCATATTCACTTCGCTGTGGCCGGAAGAGGCAGCAGCGGGGAGTCGGCAGGACCGGAGACCGAAGATCAGCACCACGGACAGCGACACCAGGGACAAGTGAGTAGAAAGTTCCCGTTCTCCATGTGTTATCACGGATAACACACGGAGAACACGTGTGCTATAAACACGGCTCACCGAGGGCAATACGCACCTTTGACACGTCCGTGAAAAACGCGCGTGATTTTCACGGACATGTGAAAGATGCCGTAGGTGTAGTAATAGGAATATTATCAAATACCTCCAATTAGAAACGTAGTATAGTTCTTCTGATTCACTGTCACTTACTTCATGTGCAGGGCATTGCAGGACCACAGGTATCCATGGTTACGTCCACTCATATAATGACAGTTAAGCTGGTTTCACACGATGGTATGGCATACAATGCAATATGCTAATGACCGTTGGCTCCCGCTCTGCAGCAAGTATGAGCCGAGGGTCATTATACTATGATCAGATCCTGCCCTGGCCTAATGCACATGATGGTGGGTAATTATAATAGACACTAATACCTACTCTCAGGATGAATATATGATATATCAGACCCCAGAATCAAGGGAGGGATGTAATATTTGTATAAAACAAGCTTTATTTAATCCAGAGGGAGCATTTACAGTGGCGATTTGATTTTTGACAGGAATCGCTGTCAGAGGTGGAATCCACAAGTTCGGGTGACCTGATGGAGGAAAAGGGTTTGGCAGTTGATGCAGGGGACCGGGTTGTTCCAGCCCTTGCGACCATAATGCCTGTGATACTGCACTACTCCAGTAAGGAAGAAGGTCAGGATTTGCCAACACTGCAGCCTTGGGGTGAAGGTGCGGACGGGCCCTGTGACCTGTCTGTAACACCCCACTTGGCTTCAGCAGTAAAGATGATGCCTTCAGTCTACCCGTGTCCTGGAGGGATTTATGCGGGCTTTACATGAGACAACAGATCGTGCGATGCATCGTCGGGGTAACGGTTTTCGTGACGCACAACCGACATCGTACATGATGTCGTCTCGTGTGACACCTCCTAGCGACGCAGTATCGCTCACAAATCGTGAGTTGTGTACTCGTTGCTAGGTTTCATAAAATTGTTTAATTAAAATGGTGCCGGTTGTTCATCGTTTCCGTGGCATCACACGTTGCTCCGTGTGACACCACGGGAACGATAAACACAGCTTACCTGCGTCCCGGGGCACCCACCGGCTATGCGGAAGGAAGGAGGTGGGCGGAATGTTTACATCCCAAACATCTCCGCCCCTCCGCTTCTATTGGCCAGTCGCTGTGTGACGTTGCTGTGACGCCGAACGTCCCTCGCCCTTCAGGAAGTGGACGTTCATCGCCCACAGCAAGGTCGTCCAGAAGGTAAGTACGTGTGACGGGGGTTAAACGAGTTTGTGTGCCACGGGCAGCGATTTGCCCGTGATTCAAAAACGACAGGGGCGGGTATGATCGCTCATGCTATCGCACGATAGATCGACTCATGTAAAGCAGACTTTAGTCTTGGCAGTTCTATCACCCGGAGCGCCGCGGTAGAAGGACACTTGAGGCAGTCGCGATCCAACCTCTGCAACAGACTATCATGGAGGGCTATCCTGGAGCAGTCCCTGAGAGGAAGTCTACCCCTGGTACTGTGGATGTCTTAATACCTATTTGTCATCACTGTGAAAAGGCTAGACATTTTGCTCGAGGATGTCCAATGATCGTGCCAAGCCAGGGGGTCGGGACCGGCCCTCTGGAACCACCAGCACCTAAGCAAGAATAATTGTTAATGTTTTTACTATTCAGAATGTTTTCTAATTGCTGATAATTGTTGTCTTGAAATGTTTTGATGACCAGTGACCGGTAGTGTTGAAAATAGTTTGAAATGTTTTAAGTCTTTGCTGCCTCCCATAAAGGGAAGAGCATTATTTGTTTACCTGTATGCATATAAAAACTATGGTGTTAACTATCTTTTGCTGCAGCCTGGGAGTGCTGCCATTTGCCATAGGGGAATGTGGTGCCCCTGAGGCTCTGGTCGCCACAGGGTACTGCACCTCAGGTAAGGTGTGATGCCTGTGATGCCTATCTCAGGTAATGGGGGGGTTAATCACCGGTGTTCCACATTCACAATTTACATACAGCTTAGGAGCTTTCTCACAGGGGGGATGGCTCAGGGCCGGCAGGGGGGTGGTCATCACGAGGGATGGGACTTCACCAGTCACTGAAGCCAGCCACCTGGGGGGCGGGTTCCACTTGGGGGTAGAGGTAGGCTCAACTTACTCATACAGACAGACAAGTCGGGACCATAGTTCTGACAAGACACTACTGAAACTGTTGGACTTCACTAGGCCCGGATCTTGGAGCGGGAGCTCAGCCCGGTTTCCTAACTACGGAGGGGGACATCCTAGGAAAAGGACACTCTCTCTCTCTTTCTCTCTTTAAACACTGGTGGTGGCCCCTTTACTTGCTTGGGATTGACCGGAGCCCACGACAGCAGAGACCAGCACCTAGGTGCAGCTTTAAAGCAGTGAGTAAAAGAACCTGGAACCGCAGTTGCTGACTCAGACTCTGTTTAGAAATGCTGTCGCCCCGCGCTTCGGCGCTTCCAAGGGACTACCAACCCCCCTCATCCCACCCGGGACCCGCTCCGCCTGTGGGAAGCGACACCATCCCGGCTGCCATAACACCCGTCCTGATGAAGAATTCTGTGTGATGCCCTGGCAAAACCAGGTAGTCACAAAAGTTGTCCACCCTCCTTGTTACCGCCAAAAACCCACATCCAGGTACAACACACAGCCTTTAAAGCCTAGCCACCCCCTTATGATAATAAGGACACACCAGTGGGCGGGATCAGGTGGATGAGAATGCCTACTTAGGGGTCCTGAGGTGTCAGAGGCAGGAACACAAGGGGAACAGAGTTGACAGTGTGAAGTGGAAGTTGAAGGAAAGAACAGCTCTGACAGTTGAGTCAAGCAGTAGTAAAGTGCAGACTGTGAAGTGTAGTCAGGGGTATTGGCCCTTGGACTACCCGGCTAGGTGGCACACAGTGAACAGGGCCACAGGGGATGGAGATCCGGTCGCAGGAGAGCTTAAGTGGACCGGGGCAGGGTCGTAGCCCGCAGGTGCCGACAGCGGGAATCTGGTCCGGAGGCCATGCACAGACAGGGTGCCTGGACCCTAGGACGAGGAAGGTTGCATGCCCCTTGTTAATCAACCAGCACAGGACGAGGTTTCAGGCCTTGTTCTCCAGCAGTCCAGAGAGCGAAACGAAAGCCCAATGCGAGGGTATGGGGTGTCTGTCAGAACCCACAGAAATCTCAAGGGTCAGATTTTGCGGGCCACAGCAACCAAACATACACAGTACCAGGAGTCAACTTCTCCGTTCCATGCGAAATCATCTGACAGAAGAGACAAACACAGAGTGCAGGAGGAAAGGACACCTGTTTACTAACCCGGGTGTGGGACCCGAATACACCCTCCAACGGCAGCCGGTCACTGGCAACTTGGTTTACCACTGGACTTGTGTGAGATTACTGAACTGTGAGTACACCATTGACCCCCGGTCCAACCCGGCACGCCACCTCCAGCAGCCATTACTACCGTGTACCGACCACGGGCCCCGGGACTACACCTCCCCTACCTGTGGAGGGGATCCCATCTTGCTGCCCCGCTACACCAGCCTCAGGCGCCCCATCACCAGGCAGCGGCGGTGTCACCATCCCTCACCGCAACCCACGGGTGGCATCACCGACACAACAAACCCCCTGTAAATATTCCCCTTTCCGACGGTTGTGAGGACGGACGGCCGTGCGAGCCCGGATCCGGTCACCACTCGATCTGCAGCAGCGAACCCAGATCCGAGCGGGCCCAGAGAAGCGGCAGCGCCCCCCGCCTGCAACATTCTGCAGCGGTAGCTATTCCTTGGCCACATACCACAGGTGGCATCATGACAAACTTTCCCAATCACCCCACTTCCCCTTCATTTGCTGTACGCCTCGGGGCAACGGAACCGGGCAAGGCCACCCGTGACATTGCCTGACCTGACCCTCAATGGCCCGGCAATGAATAGGCTAACCACCTGCCCCTTGGGGCGCTGCATATATGTAGATTAAGAATGTAGTTCAAGATCAACACAGTCTTATAGCAGTTTTCCAGTTTTGTCCATAAAAGCTCATGCTCTGTATAAATGAACAATTGTACAATTTCTTAAAGTGACTGTGTGCCATTACCATATGATGACCTTGCAATAGGACTTATACCCTAAGCCATGAAAATGAGATTGATGGGGTCTGGCGCCCCCACCAATCATGTGCAGAGCTTTTCTGCAGGATCCACGTGGAATGGAGATGCACTCTACAGCTCCATTCCATGCACCCAGTTCATCAAAGCTATTATGCCGGAATTCTGGCATAAAAGCTTTGAACAGTCGCAAAATAGAGTCTGCGCTAAAATATTGCCACCTCTGGCGTTTACATGGCATTTTTTCCCAGCTTCAACCAAGTGGATGGAGCTGGGTCAGGTTGGGGGTGTGGTGACTGACGCTGATGAAATTTATGATGAGCGGCGGCATTTGCTATGCCCCAAATCTTACACCAGCAGGAAATTGAGTAAGATTTGTGGCAAGGCACACATGGACGTGCACACAACTCATCAGAAGCTCCTGATTCATAAGAGGCATAAGTCTCTTATTAAATCAGGAGCCTCATACCGCTCCTGCTCACTCATCAAAATCAGCATGAAGATCACCAATCTTGATGACTCAGGGCCCATCTATTTACATTGTCCACCACCAGAGCTGTTTTCAGCTGATGGATAAGTTATCAAATATGGGGTGAGAGGATAACCCATTTAGTATACTTTTAGTTTTTTTAACCTTCTTGTTTCCTCTCCCTGGTCTTATACCTGTAGACCAGGGTTCCCTAACTACAATCCTCGAGGGCCGCCAACAGTGCATGGTTTCAGGATTTCCTTAGCATTGCATGGGTGTTGGAATCATCAACTGCGCAGGTGATTAAATTATCACATGTGCAATACTAAGGAAATCCTGAAAACATGCACTGTTGGCGGCCCTTGAGGACTGGAATTGGGGACCCATGCTGTAGACACACAGTCCTGCTCTCAGCTGAGTGTGTATACTATTGTATCCGGTGTAGGTAATGGTCTTTGAGCATTCACCGACAGCAAATATTTTTCAATATCTGTTCCACATACTTTGGCTAAACCACCCAGTAACCAGCAATTTCCATTTGTTACCGTTTTATCAATAATTGATACTGTGTTTTTCCAAAAATAAGACCTCCCCCAGAAATATAAAAAAGATTTTCAGCATTTTTGGAGCAAGACTTAAATATAAGCCCTATCCCGAAAATAAGCCGTAGTTGGGGCTCAATAATGAAGTGTCCATGCAGCTAAAAAAGTTAAAGAATACTGCAGGACACTTCATTATAGACAGCAGGCACCCCACAATCACACTCACAGACGCCGAGCAGAGGACCTGCAGTGATCGCACGCCCACACACATCAGATTGCACACAGAATCACCCATCTGTTCGCACACACACTCACCACATCCAGCGATACCGATTTCTTCTGGCTAGCAGAATCCTGAGACACAGTGCGATGGAGCGTAAGGACCTGCAAGTGGAATGCTTACAGGACCTGCAGTGTGTAACCTCCTCCCACCTTTACCTGTGGCCGGAGGCATTCTGTACGGCCAGATGTGGTGATTGACTAGTGAGTATGTGCGTGTGTGATCTGATCGGTGATTGTGTGTGTGTGATCTGATTGGTGATTCTGTGTGTATGTGTATAAGATATGTGTGAGTGTGTCAGACAGAAGCAGGGGAGCACGGCGTGCAGCATATCTGCTGAGAGCGCCCGCCGAAGATCACAGAGAGGACATGGGAACCACACAAACTTCCGGGGTCTGGTAAGTATGAGTTTCCTGGGAAGGAGGGAGGGTCTTCTTTTTTGGAGGGTAAACTTTCCCCCAACCATGTTTCCCCAAGAATAAGACCTACTCCAAAAATAAGCCCTAGCGCTTTTTTGGGGGAAAACAAAAAGTATAAAAAAAAGTATAAGACAGTGTCTTATTTTTGGGGAATATATTGGTGCACTGTGATATAAATAAAGTGTAATAACTCACATCACATTGCACGTCCTTATCCCCCATGATGAAGTACAGAATATGAAACCCAGAATCTCTGGGATTCTGCTCCAATCCAGGTCCCTGAGAGCGAACGGCAGAGGGCTTCTCACAGGATCCCCAGTGTAGTAACATTTTCCTAACCAGCTATTTTTATCTCTTCTGGCTCTCTGAATACTTGAGGATATGGAATCGTTGGCAGGACACCTCAACATGGCTGGATGTTTTCCAGACTATACAGTGAAATTATTAACAAAGTCATGTGGGTTTACACAACTGCGGGAGGTCAAAAAGAAAAAGATGAAAAACTTGAGGGCTTTTTATCTGCTGGAATGGAAGATATGAAAAACTTCAAGTACAATTTCTTTGGCCAAACTCTAAAAAAAAATGGCAGGTTTTCTGGGCACCAACTTGCTGGATCCAGACAATTTCTCATTTTGCTACCATGGAAAGGAAGGACAGGTTTTTGTCAGTAATTGCATTTTAGTAAGAGACATACATACTATTAGGCTATGTGCGCACGTTGCGTATTTGCATGCAGTCACGCTGCGATCTGCACCGCAGCGTAACTGCATGCGTCCTGCCTCCCCTGCATAATCTATGAAGATTATGCAGGAGACGTGCGCACGTGGCGTATTAGAGCGCAGCGCTTCGGCTGCTGCCGGAAGCGGGCGTTCTAAGAAGTGACATGTCACTTCTTTCCTGCGCTCTGCATGCATCCCCCGCTCTGTCTATGAGAGGGGCTGCACTCAGAGCGCATGGAATCGGCTTTTTTTTTTTCACTACGGACTCTTTCTGCAGTGATTTGAAGTGCACGTGTGCTGTTCAAATCGCTGCAGACATTTCTGCAGGGACAAACGCTACGTGCGCACATAGCCTAACTGTACTACTTTGGCTAGCACTAGGTTTCTGTTGTCCTTCCGTCATACTGTATGTTCCTGGAGAATCTCCCAACATATATCTATGTTAATCCTACGTATAGACTTCAACAGGAAAAAATATGTGATAAGTATTTATCACTGTGGATATTCTGCTGCGGCAATTCTACTGCATTTACGCTCTGTGCATTTACCTCCAGTATCCTGCTGAGGGACATTATTATGATATGTACTAAGGAAATGGTAGAACAAGCTACTAAACTCCTCCTAAGGCCCCCTTCACATGTGTGTGTAAATCACGTACGTGTTATGCGTACCGTATTTCATGTCCGTGTTGCGTTTTTAATGTCTGTTTTCTGGCTCCGTGTGTGATGCGCGTGTCATCCGTATGTCCGTATGAGATGTGCGTGTGTCCGTGTTTGTAGTCCGTGTGTAATCCGTATTCCATCCGTATGCCATTCATTTTGCTAGTACGTGTAGTTGGAAAAAATCATGTAATGAATGGGATAATATGTTGCTGGTGTGTTCAATTCACTCACCCTCACTGTGTCCTGCAAGATAAATGCGATTTCCTAGGGACCTTTTCTAATCACATGCCCCTGTTCCAAAATGATACAATCATTACCCTATTTGCAAAAAAACGGACACCGACCATACGGAGATGCATCCGTGTCACGTACGTGTGCTCACGGACCCATTGAGTTTAATGGGTGCGTGTGTGCATGTTCCGTGTGAAAAATGGACATGCTTCCGTGTTTCACGCACCAACAAACGTATCACGCACACGAACACACGCTCCGTATGGAAAAACGAACGTGTAACTCACTACATTGATTAATATTGGAGTACGTGTGCCCGTGTCTCCGGTACATGCAGGAACAGACTTAACACGTACTGGAGGCACGTGCGTGTGAAGAGGGCCTCAGGTAGCAAAATTGTAAAAATGGAACTTTGAAACATCGGGGCAGATGGTCATAACTGATGGAAAAAGAAGTAAGGAGACCGGTGGAGAGCAGGAAACAGAGAGGAGAGGCGCTGCGGCAGATTGCTAGGTAAGTATTCACTTTATTTTTTTTACAATGTTGAGCTGCTTTTTTAAAAAAAGAAAAAAGGATACAAAAAACAGTTTAAAAAAATCTTTGGCTATTTGTATGCATTTGGCTTGTTAAAACTCACCCCAATGTGTTATATGCATAACAAAAAGCAATGAGTTATTAACGCATCGGTGATGTAGTGGTACTTGTGTTAGGGTGCTTTCATACATCCGGCATTTCGCCGGTTTGCCGGATCCGTCACACTCAAGTGGAGACCAGCAGGTGGTGGTATTTTGTGTTGGCAAGGGACTGTATTGGAGGATGTCTGATCAATGTCCTCTACAGCCTGGTCACTATGGTAACCAGGGAGAGATGACAGTTGGCAGTTGAGACAAGCTGGGCTGGAGGTGACAATGTCCTATATCTCCCTATATCTCTCCAGACAGTGTTTTCGGAGCCCATCGCAGCAAGGCTAAACCGCTGTTATAGATTTGCCATTTGCCAACTAACCAATGTCTGTGTGGAAATCCAATGTCACGGCTAAATTCATAAGAAGATGTAATTCATCATAGTGTTATCCAGTAAAGTATTTGAACTGTTCATACAAGGTGTGATCTGCCTTATTCCTACCTACCTCATACAGATGTACCCTGGGAACGGGTTTGGAGCATCAGGAACCAGGTAGGAGCACCGTGACACCCCAAACTGCACACCACCCAGAAAAGCCACACCACCGCTCCGCATCTACGTCTGGGCCTAATAGTACCTCCTGCACCTCGTACTCAGGTGTGACGTATATTACACCAAAAATTTTGGCAACATGAACAGGATTTTTACTTCTGTACCTTATGTTCATCTTGGCCTGAAAATAGCGAGCTGTAGAATTTTGCGTGAGTACAACTGGAGAAACCAAGGGGAGGAGACTGTCTGAATCTTTATCTGCCCTCTGGTATAGCCCACTTTACCAAAGCAAGTTGCTGCTGCAACTCTTAAACGGGCTACGCTCCCATTTCTTGTCTGTTGCCCATAGCAACACCTCCCAAAATTCGAGTTAGCAAAAGACATCTAGTCTGGTGTGAGATATTGAGAGTAATGTCGTAATGTCTTGCAGTGAAGATAGCTACAGCATGAAGAGGGAAGACTCATCAGCGACACAACTGCCGCAGCCATGGAGAAGTTTACATAGTACTCCAATGAATGCTAGTTCTTCTCAGCAGTCATAGCAGCCAGTTATATATCATGCCTCTGAGCATGCCATATTACTTCGGCGCCCCTTGGCTTCCCTCACTATGAGGGAGCACCTCACACATACAGAGAGTTCAGAGAGAGAATGCAGGCTACCTTCAAACTGTACCCTGTCACTGAGGAGCAGAAAGTGGAGAACTTAATTGGCCAGCTACAGAGAGCAGCACTTTACGAGGTCAAGTCCTGGCCTCAGTCTGAACGCCAAACCATTGATCAGATGTTGGAGAGACTAAAGATCAGTTTTGAATCAAAGACCGCTTCAGAGTTGAAGAAGAGTTTTATTGGAAAGAGGATAAACCCCAAGAGTCCCTCAGAGAGTTTGCTTTGTCACTGCAGGAAGCCTTCAGTGCCATCATCCATGTGGACCGTCGAGAAGCTGAGGTAATGATCAGACTCTTTGAGAACAATTCATAGAAGTTGTGTTGGACAAGATTTTGAATTGTCATCTAAAGATGTTGTCCATCCAGCATCCGAGTACCTCTTTCCTGGAATTCAAACAATTGACTATAGTGGTTCTGGAGGAGAAACTTCAGTCTAAGACCCAGGAAGATGGAGAGGTTAAGCCTGCCACAAAGTTCCCCCTTTCCAGTCATATTGCTAAGCAAGTAGCTCCAGTCATGTTGCTGAGCAAGTAGCTCGGGCTCCACCTTCAGAATATGAAGCGACCGAGGCTGGTCAAGTCTCTCGTCTTGCCAAAAACCTGGAAGAGGTGATGAAGCAGTTGGAGCAACTGGAGTATCCCTTTAGATGGGGAAGAGAGGATCATCCAAGTTTAGAACATGAATGGCCACCTCCATGACCTAGATTGAACATACACCAACCCTCAGAAATGTCTTCAGATAATTCTGTCATCAACGTGGTCAGCGAGAAAAGGATTGCTGACAGTTAAATGACAACCCCTGAGGCAGCGGGATGCCCCTCAGGATCAAAGACCTCAAGTCCCATAGATCCATCCTGGATGCTGAAGTACTTGGGCTCTTTCCCCACAGTTAAGGTCAGCATTAATGGAGTGAGCTTCTCTGCCTTGATTAACACCAGGTCTCAGGTGACCACTATCTGTCATACAGCATTTGAAGAGTGCCGAAAAAGAGCCCAGCTGACACAACCTTAAAAGCCTGGCTCCACATCACAGCTATCAATGGAAAGTCAGTACATAATGGAAAGTATGTGAGATGAAATCCAGCGCAGGAAAGAAGGCACTCTTCAATATAAATTTCCATATGGTTTATTCCATGTGCACACGTATGAAGGTAGGTACAGACAGCCCCTGAGCAGGGGAAAAATGACTAGCGACGTATTTCGACCGTATTACACGGTCTTAGTCATGTCAATGGAAAGTAGCCATAAGCGGGCTTTACACGCTACAATATATCTTACGATGTGTAAGCATTGTAAGTTATATTATAACGTGTGACAGCTACGTGCGATTGCGATTGAATGTTAAAACGTTCATCGCACGCACGTCGTTCAATTCCTACAAATTGAACGTGAGGTTGTTCAATGTTCCCAAGGCAGCACACATCGCAGGGTGCGACACCCCGGAAACGATGAACAGCAGTTTATCTGCGTCCCGCAGCTCCCACCGGCAATGTGGAAGGAAGCAGGTGGGCGAGATGTTTACGTCCTGCTCATCTCCGTCCCTCCGCTTCTATTGGCCGGCTGCCGCGTGACGTTGCTGTGACGCCGAACGTCCCTCCCACTCCAGGAAGTGGATGTTCGCCGCCCACAGCGAGGTCGTATGGAAGGGTAAGTACGTGTGACAGCAAATAACCGTTTGTGCGACACGTTCAACAAATTAAACGTGCCGCACAAACGATGGGGGTGGGTACGATCGCATACGATATCGTATGCAAAATCGTAAGGTATAAAGCTGGCTTTACACAGCTACTGGGAACTGACGTTTCAGGTTGGAGAGACCAACCTGTCACGGCAAGGGGTAGTAATAATCCAAGTCCCAGAAAACTACAATTTTCCTGTGTGATTCTAGGCATTAATGTTATGTGAAACTGCTATAATGAAATGCCTGAATCCCTATGACAGACCCTGCCAAACATACCCAAAGACTCTCAGAAGGCTATCCGTAAGACCATGCAGGTACTGGCGGCTCAACAAAAGTTTACCAACAAAAAAGGGGAAATATGCCATGCCGGGATCAAGGATGCCCAACCAGACTGGTTACAACCTGGAACAGAGACTCTGATGTGGTGCAGGACCTGCATGGGAGTGCGGGCACAAGACTACCAGGCCCTTGTTGAGCCTCTTGTGATGAGGGATTAACTACCTGTCCTAGCCACAAAAAGTCTAGTTACAGTGTCCAGAGGACAAGTACCCATTAGTTTGATCAATCTAGGGGACCAACCAGTGGACCTGAAGAAATATCATGCTGTAGCCAGTCTGTTTAATGCCCATCAAGAGGATCCCCTGGAAACCTCTCTTATGGTGTTACAACAAGCGACCTCAGCACAGAATGCAGCTGAAAATCCTGTCTCACCACCCTTGTGGATCCCACACTGAATGTTGGTGATGATACCACTCCGGATGAACAGATACAAGGAGTACTAGAGGTAGTCAAACAGCACTCACAAGCCTTCAGCCAACACTCCATGGACTATGCGCAAACTAGTGTAATCTAGCATACTATCCGGATGAGCGACCATCTCCCCATCAAGGAAAGGTACAGGCCAGTGCCTCCTGCCATGTACCAGGAAGTGACGAAAATGGTCCAGGACAAGAAGACAGCAAATATGATCAGAAATAGCCAAAGTCTGTGGGTTTCCCCCCTTGTCCTTGTGAAGAAGAAAGATTGAACCATACTATTCTGCGTGCATTATTGCAAAATAAACAATATCATGCATGAAGATGCCTATCCCTTGCCTGGGAACATGAGTCTCTTGCAGCTTTAGAGTCCGTGGCCTACTTCTCCAGTTTAGACCTGACTAGCGGCTATTGGCAAGTCCTTATGGCCACTGAAGACAAAGAGAAAGCTGCATTCACAACACCAATGGGCCTCTTTGAATTCAACTATATGCCATTTGGGCTGTGTAATTGTCGCGGGCGGGGAGGAGGGTGTCAGCACACTACGCTCACCCCCTTCTGCTCGGGTCCGGCGGCCGCTGCTCAGTGGTGGCTCGAGCTGTAGGCCGGATCCCGGGGGTTCTCGAGCGGCACTCCTCGCCCGTGAGTGAAAGGGGTTTGTTGGGTGTGGGAATTGGTTATTGTCCGTGACGCCACCCACGGTTGTGGTGATTTCACCACCGCTGCCCAATACGGGGGTCCCGGGGATGGTGATGCGGAGCAGCCAGGTGTTGTGTTGCCCCTCCGTGGGTAGGGGTTGGTGATCCCGGGGCCCGGTGATGGCTTGGGAGGTGCAGGGCCTGGTGGGCGCAGGGACGCGGGGGCAGCGCGGTGCCTTGCGGCACTGTGGTACTCACTCAGCCTGAGACGTTGACACAGTTTTTACGGTAAACCAAACGGCTGGTAAGACGGTCCCACGGACGGCTGCACTTGCTCTCCCGGTAGGTGACGGTGATGTCCCTTTTCCTAGCACCTTGGTGTACTTGTTGGTTGCGATGGGTCCCCACCGGTAACCCGCTCCCCGGCTTCCAGCTGGACCGGGGGAGCTCTACTCTTTGCCCGCAGGCGCTGGCCCTAAGACACTGGTGCCTTGGCGGTGGCGGTGTCTCTTTTACACTGGCTGGGCTGTTGCCTTCAATCGGGACTTGGTTGTTGGGGGATCTACGTCCCCTTCACTGACGGATTCGGCAAATTATGGCGACTCCAAGCCTTGCCGGGGTCCGAGAGGCCCCTGCCCTGGTGCTGACTGTCCTTCGGAACTCTGCTCCAGACCGCCGGGCACACAGCCTACGGGGTCCTTCCAGGAACTTCCAAACGGTCCCCCTCCAGACAGTCACCGCCGTTGCTGACCTTGCTGACCTGTCCTGCACACAGCTGGACTACTTCAGGCTTTTACACGCTCTTTCTGTTCTGTCACCACTCTTGCTTTCCTCCTCTACCACTTCACTTCACTTCTACTTTCACTTCCTTAGCTCATCTTAGCTGTTTACTCCTTCACTCCCTGAGCTTATCTGCCTGGTTTCTCCCGCCTCCAGAACTGTGAACTCCTCGGTGGGCGGAGCCAACCGCCTGGCCCACCCCCTGGTGTGAATCATCAGTCTCTGGAGGAAGGCAACAAGGATTTTTGGTTAGCTTAGATGTTCCTACCTGGGATGTAGGGTGTGGTGGTGTGTGACCTGTGTCCCCTGGCTTGCCCAGGGCGACACATTCCCCCTTAGCAAAATGCAGACCGTCCGCGGGCTGCCGTCCAACACCGGTTTTATTTTTCTGTAAAAAGATAACATAATAATAATATAACATATTTACATTTTTAATAACTCTTCCCAAGACGGGAGGCACATTCTTTAACGTTGCATAACGGTTTACGGTTACGGTTTCCGCTCTCTCCCACCCAAGCAACCTGGCCCTGATGCTGCCCCTAAAGCCCAGGCAGCACCCCTTGACCCACAGTCCAGCACACGGTACCCGAGCGGGATCTGTCCTTCCCCTCCAGAGGGTAGCCACCGGTTCCTTTGGTGGCTGGGCCCCAGCCTGCTCTGCTCAGGGCCCTCCCTCCAACCTGCCTCTCCGGAGGCGGCATTGCGGAAAACGGTAACGGTAAACAACATATTTACAAGCCACTAACGTTTGTGGTTGCCCTGCAAGTTCACGGGCTTGTCCATGGAAAGTCCTCCAGGCAACTTTTTAAACGGTCCCCACGGGACAACGGTGCCGGCTCCAGCCGGTTGCAATCACAAAGCAAATCAGGTAAAACTTCGGTAATTATCATTTTTCTTATCATTCTTTCAAAACTTTTTCAAACAACAAACAAAGTGGTGGTCCCAACGGGGACGGTGCTACGGGCATCCGCTGCCCTACTCCGGACTTTCAGGCTCCAGTGCTCCTTCCAAGGGAGGGGGGCGCGGCGCTTGCTCGGGCCTCTGGGCTGCCCCTCAATTTAGCGTCCAGCGCGGACCACCCCCGCTCCCCAAAGAACCGAGTGTATTGCACGATGTCACCCGGCATCAGATTGCGACCGGGATGCTCCTCAGGCAGGTGGGCATTCACATCCCGCCGGGCTATAAACACCTCGGCCTCCAGGCCCGGTTCGTAGATGAACCCATAGCCCTGGCGGACATCAAACCGCCTCACCTGCCCCTCATGCAACGGTCCCCGGACACGGGATGTTGCTTGCCGGAGGTTCTCTTTCTCCTGGATCGCTCTGGCCACCAGTTCGGCCTTCTTCCGCTCCCTCTCGGCGATCTCCTGGCCCAGCGGTACCGGCTCCCTATCCCAATACGGCGCTGCCGCCAGCGCCGGCGCACGGGTCGGGCCCCGCGGGACATCCTGGATGTTGCCCACTGTCAGGAATCTGGGCGGCATGTCCCGCGGTGTCTTGGCCTTGGGCGCTGCCTTTCAACAACAACCCGGCGCTACCTCAGCCGAGGTGTGGGGGATGGGCATAGGGGCTTTCCGCTGCTGGGCCTTTGGCTCGGAGCGGGTCATCGGCTCCGGCTCGGGGGGTTTCTCAGGGGATGCCTCCGGTTCCACTTTCGGCGTCTTCCACGGTAACACCTCCGGTGTGCCGCGGGCTCCGGCTACAGGTCGGCCCGCCTGGGCGGGGACGCTGGGTACTGCTACCGGTTGCGGTGGTAGCAGGCCTAGTGGCGGGGTCACGGCCTCCGGGACGGGTGGCGAGGGAGGCAACGGGGGGAGAGGGCTTGGACCGGGCCCCACAGCCGCGATGACCGGCCCTTCAAGGGCATCGGGACGTGGGTCACTCACCCTCCCTTTCTCCGCCTCCTCCTCGCGTCTCCGCACGGTGGCTATAACGTCCGCCATGTCGGCCTCCCACTCCTCCATGAGGAGCTGCATCCTGACCTGCAGCCTTTGGTAGAGCTGCGCGGTTCGGATTTCCACCCATGCCGCGGTTCCAGGCGCGGGGGCTACGGTGTCGCGGGACGGCATCCACATGATGGCTTCTTCTTTACTTCCAGGAACGGTATGTTTGCAGAGTCCTGGCGTCCCTGCTTTTATAGCTGCAGCTACATGCGTCCAGCCGCCATCGCGTCCCCCTTAGCTCTTTCCGGCCCCTCCTCTCTCGGGGCGGGGTTTTGGCCTTCGCGCCTCTACTACTCGAGAAGACGCTCGAGCGGGAACTTTTCGCGCCAAAGATGGCGGCTTCTGAAATTTTTCTGCCGGATACCTCCGGCGGTAACAAGGCGCACCTCTACCAGATGGCAGAGCGGTAAGATCCTGTTCGTGACGCCAAGTTGTCGCGGGCGGGGGGGAGGGTGTCAGAACACTACGCTCACCCCCTTCTGCTCGGGTCCGGCGGCCGCTGCTCAGTGGTGGCTCGAGCTGTAGGCCGGATCCCGGGGGATCTCGAGCGGCACTCCTCGCCCGTGAGTGAAAGGGGTTTGTTGGGTGTGGGAATTGGTTATTATCCGTGACGCCACCCACGGTTGTGGTGATTTCACCACCGCTGCTCAATACGGGGGTCCCGGGGATGGTGATGCGGAGCAGGCAGGTGTTGTGTTGCCCCTCCGTGGGTAGGGGTTGGTGATCCCGGGGCCCGGTGATGGCTTGGGAGGTGCAGGGCCTGGTGGGCGCAGGGACGCGGGGGCAGCGCGGTGCCTTGCGGCACTGTTGTACTCACTCAGCCTGAGACGTTGACACAGTTTTTACGGTAAACCAAACGGCTGGTAAGACGGTCCCACGGACGGCTGCACTTGCTCTCCCGGTAGGTGACGGTGATGTCCCTTTTCCTAGCACCTTGGTGTACTTGTTGGTTGCTATGGGTCCCCACCGGTAACCCGCTCCCCGGCTTCAAGCTGGACCGGGGGAGCTCTACTCTTTGCCCGCAGGCGCTGGCCCTAAGACACTGGTGCCTTGGCGGTGGCGGTGTCTCTTTTACACTGGCTGGGCTGTTGCCTTCAATCGGGACTTGGTTGTTGGGGGATCTACGTCCCCTTCACTGACGGATTCGGCAAATTATGGTGACTCCAAGCCTTGCCGGGGTCCGAGAGGCCCCTGCCCTGGTGCTGACTGTCCTTCGGAACTCTGCTCCAGACCGCCGGGCACACAGCCTACGGGGTCCTTCCAGGAACTTCCAAACGGTCCCCCTCCAGACAGTCACCGCCGTTGCTGACCTTGCTGACCTGTCCTGCACACAGCTGGACTACTTCAGGCTTTTACACGCTCTTTCTGTTCTGCCACCACTCTTGCTTTCCTCCTCTACCACTTCACTTCACTTCTACTTTCACTTCCTTAGCTCATCTTAGCTGTTTACTCCTTCACTCCCTGAGCTTATCTGCCTGGTTTCTCCCGCCTCCAGAACTGTGAACTCCTCGGTGGGCGGAGCCAACCGCCTGGCCCACCCCCTGGTGTGAATCATCAGTCTCTGGAGGAAGGCAACAAGGATTTTTGGTTAGCTTAGATGTTCCTACCTGGGATGTAGGGTGTGGTGGTGTGTGACCTGTGTCCCCTGGCTTGCCCAGGGCGACACATAATGCCCCAGGGCCATTTCAGAGACTGATGGAAAGGTGTCTTGAACATCAAAATTTTTAAACAGTTCTTCTATACCTTGACGATGTAATCGTGTAATCCAAGACGTATGAGGAACATCTGCAACATCTGGCGTAAGTGTTTCAGACCATGGCTCAATATGGGTTGAAGATAAAACCCTCCAAGTGCTTCCTGCTGAAGCCCCGAGTGAAATATTTAGGCCACATCGTGAGTACTGCTGGAGTACAGCCAGACCCAGATAAAAAAATCTGGAGTGAGACCCGCAACACACATCCGTTTTTTTTGTACGTGTGCGGTACGTATTTGCATGTACCGGAGACACGGAGACACAGAGACCCATGTTATTCAATGGTAGATGGCACACACACGTTAAATCACACGGAACGTGTGTCCGTGTGGTAAGTACGTGTGTGCGCTTTTCTACACGGACGACATGTCCGTTTTTGGCCGGCAGCACGCAGGCATGGACCCGCTTTAGTCTATGGGTCCGTGCCTGCACGGACTCAACACGGAGTATGTCCGTGTTCAGCACGTATCGTCCGTGTCCGTTTTTCATCACAAAATCTAAAACACTTGTTTCCAATCTATCAGGTCAATTGAAAGCAAACAACAACACCAGGATCTCATGATGAATGATTAAAATCGTTAATTGGGTAAGAATGCGGGCCTTTAAAAACGGACGGCACATGGACTGCACACGTACGTATTTTATGTCAATATGAACATTTCACATGCACACACGGCTCGCATACGCCATCACACGGATGCCATACGTACCGGAGAAACGCCCCTAAAAAACGGAACACGGACCCGAAAAACAGACCGTAAGACACGTACATTTTTTTTGCGGAAGTGTGTTTTAGGCCTGAGAGACTGGCCTGCTCCTACCAAAGTCAAGAAAGTGAAGAGTTTCCTGGGATTCTCCAGTTTCTATCAGAGATGCACCAGAAAATGTACCCAGATAGCGGGTCCCCTCCTAAAGGGGCAGCCTAAAGACTGCCAGAAGGCCAGACTCCTAGTGGATTGGACCACTAACAGAGAAGCCACATTCCAACTACTGAAAGAGAAGCTAACTGATCCACCGGTCCTGGGATATCTGGATTATAGTTTACCCTTTAACCTAAATACAGATGCCAGCAAAAAAAGACATAAGAGCAGTGTTTTCCCAGATGCAGGCTGGAACTGAAAAGTTTTTGCCTATGCCAGTCAGTCATTAAGAAAGTCCGAGCAAGATAATTAGAACTATAGCTCCTTCAAACTGGAGTTCCTGGCTCTGGTCTGGACAGTAGCTGAGAAATTTAAGGACTATCTGGTTGCCCCAACCTTCACCGTATACACAGACAGTAATACGTTGGCACATCTAAACTCAGCCCGCCTGGGAGCTCTGGAGCAGAGATTGGCCTCCTGTTTGGCCAACTTCAGCTTTATTATAAAATACCAGGCAGGCAAGACCAATGATAATGTCAATGCTTTGTCCAGGCTACCTGCTCGGACGGAATTCAAATCCCTGGACGATCAGTGGGAAGCTGTGGATATGCTCGCTATTTATGCCCGATCGCTCGGCAAGAGGCCCTCCAGATCATACAACAAATTCTTAGGACAATTGATGCTTCCAAGCAAGGTGATCTCCTGCCTCCCGCTGAAAAAGAGCTGTGATAGAATCTCCAGGCCAAGAGCAGAGTCATCGGAGAACTTCTGGATTACTTTTCCAGTGGACGGGTTCCAGAAAGAATCCGGAGGAAGAGAGCTGATGCGTAGCTGGGGTTCCTCTGACGACAGAGAAAGCTGCTCTTTCTACAGCTGGGCCTATTGTATCGAAAAACCTTGGATCCAGTCACTTATGAGAGAATCTTCCAAGTGGTGGTTCCCAGAGGAGATGCTAAAATGATTCTAGACATGTATAACAAGCAGTCTGGTCACTTTGGGGTCCAGAAGACATAATCAGCATGCTCCTGTTCACCCCATCGTGAGCAAGAGCCCCTTAGAGCTTGTATCCATTGACCATGTGAAACTGGAGCCCAGACGCTTTGGGTATATGTATGCTATGATGGTCATTGACCACTACACAAAGTTCGTGGTGGCCGCATGAGAGACCTTACTGCCCGGACCACTGCAGGCGCCTTGTGGAAATGTTTCATCCTACCATATGGGAGCCCTAGAATGATTCTCACCGATCAGGGGGCAGCCTTCGAGTCTCAGTTGTTTCAGAAGCTATGTGCACTATATAATTGTAAGAAGCTGAGAACTACAGCCTGTCATCAGCAGGGAACTGGTCTGTGTGAGAAGATGACCCAAACCCTTAATCAGCATGCTCAAGGTGGTACCTCCACACAAGTGAACTGACTGGCCAAAATGTTTCCCAGAGCTAGTGTATCTCTACAATAAGGCTAAGTTCACACAGGGCATCTTTTTCCATGTTTTTGGTGCTTTTTTGAGGTCACAAAGATGCACCATAATGCATGCATATTCATATCACAGTAAAGTGTATGAGATTTTGATTTTGTTGTCCACACTGGGCATCTTTAGTTGGCTGCATCTTGGCTGCGTTTTTTAAGATGCACTCAAGATGCAGCATTTCAATTCTTTTTGCGTTTGGCCTGCCCTTTTGAGCCCTTCCAGTCAACAGATTTGACTTAAAAAACGCATTGGGCAAAACGCTGTTAAAAACGTGTCAAAAACGCATTGCGTTTTTGCAACAGTGCGTTTTTGGTGCGTTTTTTGGGACAAAAACGCTGCATCTTTGTGGTAAAAAAAAAAGATGCCGTGTGTGAACATACCCTAATACCACGCAATGCTCTGCTGGATATATCCTTAGTATTTGATGTTCAGAAGGACATTGGACACTTGCCTGCTGACATTGCTCTGGATATCTCTGGACCAGACTCAGAGCCTCTCCTTTCTCAATCTGATTAAGTCAAAGAGCACCAGAGATGCTTGGAAGATACCAGAGAAATTGTGGACGCGACTTGAAAAGGCTCAACAAAGACAGAAGCAAAACTTAGACCTGCATGCTAGTGCTGAGTGTTTACAGACAGGGGATCAATTGTGGCTAAAGAACAATCACCCTACCAGTAAGCTAGAAAGCAGATGGGAGTGGGAGCCATATGTAGTTAGAGACAATCTCTCTCTTGGAGTTTACCTGATTTATCGACAGGATCAAGGTACTCAAAAAGTCCACCGTAACTAGTTAAAAAGGTGCCTGCAAGAGCCCATTCCTCAGCAACTGTCCAGAAAAAGTGAGCCAACTGGGCCACTGTCTTCTTCAAAGGGGTCTCTCTTCGAGATGTCTTTTCTACCTGACCCACTTCAATTGTCATTATTACCTCAGATCCTGGTGAAGATACCTATACCAACAAGCATTGTTCCGGTGGCGTCTCAGCAGCAAACTATTGCCCCTTTGCCACCTTTGATTGAGGAAAGTTTCTCTCCAGAGGACAGGGTTGCTTCGCTTAGAGACTCTGAATCTGCAAGTCCAGTTCGGGTGGAGGACTCTCAGGACACACTGCGAAGGTCTGAAAGGAAGAACAAGGGCCGACCTCCCTCTTATCTGCACTGTTATGAGTTGTCACAAGAGTGGAAGAGGGGTTCTCTTCTTCCAAAGTCTAGACCCAAAGTCTAGAGTCATTTCTTTAACAATGTGACGTTTGAAGCCTGTGCCCGGAGAAAGGAATCATACTGATACTCGAGCTCCCTGTGACCCTGTTTTTGACTGGAAAGCACCCTGTTTGTGGTATTTCTAGTTTTACATGTTAACCCCAGTTATCCAGTTCAAGTACTTGTGCCCATTGTGTGGACTCTTGCTATTTGAGAGCCGCAATGTGATGGTTGTCAAAAATCTATTGCACTTTACCAAAAGACTAATTGCTCTTACAATATGGACTCTTTGCTAACTATGGGTTTTGTAGAATAGATAGTCTTTTCAGGTTCTAAAGAAAAAGAGACTATGGTCCCAGTGCTGGACGTTTCAAGATTTCCGTAGAGCTACTGCCTTAGAAAAGTCCTGCCTCTGAGGATCGACGTGTAATGGTTTAATTTTACTGTGTAGCTAGAATCCTAGGAAATATACTTACCTACACACTAGCAGGCAGGAATATTCTAACAGGTATCAAGGTGATGAAGCGTTCAGAGTAATTACAGACCTTGATGCACTGGAGGGGATAACTGTATCATGACACCATTCTGAAGGTAGATTGGTTCAATAGATTACGGTAAGTGGTTGGGGTAACCATGCCCCCACACTACTTGTGTTCTTAAGAGCTCAAAGACATGAGAAGTCTACTAGACTAGTCTTTGCCATGAAACACTAGTAATGGTAAGAAATAAAATACACTATATTCAGAGCCTAGTCAGGACACTAAGTATTAGCCTGTGGCACTTAGCAAACGTAGGAGCTCCATGCAGCATAAAGCATAGCCTCGTGAACTCAAGTGAAGATCTGGAACACCAGTAACAGGAAAATCCTAAAGTTACACTATGATAAGACAAAGGCGTTCTATTCAGCATATATCACCACACATCTTAGTGGTTACAGGAGAACGCTACATTATCTATTTAGCAGAAACCTTTTCGGCAAGCTGAGGGTGGCTTGACTCTTCTTCAAGGGGGTATGTAATGACCCAGAAGGAGCCATTACAAAAGTTTCTGCATTCATAGGAGTTTGTATAATAATGTGTGGTTAAATTTATTCCTTGGTGTCATTCTGTAAAGTTTACTGAGTTGTTGCTCTGTAATACCACTGGAGACCAGCAGGTGGTGGTATAAGTGGTGGCAAGGGACTGTATTGGAGGATGCCTGATCAATATCTTCTATAGTCTGGTCACTATAGTAACAAGGGAGAGATGACAGTTGGCAGTTGAGACAAGCCGGGCTGGAGGTGATGAGCAGATGACAAGGGCGGCTAATGTCTTGTACCTTGCCAGACAGAATTTTCAGAGCCTATAGCAGCAAGGCCAAACCGCAGTTATAGATTTCCCATAGCAGAGTTCCAACTAACCAAAGCCTGTATGGAAATCCAGTGTCGCAGCTAAATGCTTCAGAAGATGTAAACCATCATAGTGTTATCCAGTAAAGTATTTGAACTGTTCATACCAAGGTGCCGTAACTCCACAATTCAGGTAACTCCCCAAATGGCCCTGTTTTCACTTAATTTGGAAAAATTTGACCCTATATATAAACCTATCCTAACTCATTTATTTCTAGTTACTAGAAATCTTATAGCTTCTAATTGGAAGAAACCTACGGTGCCCACTATCTCTGAGGTCATAGAGACAACTTCTCTTCACAACAACTTCGAGAAGTACTTTGCTACCATTAACAATGCCTTTGCCTCCTATTACCGAAGATGGGATCACTGGAATAGTTTTATACAAGGTATTACATAAATAAATATAACTACTTAAAAACCTTTTTTATAATATGAATCCTTTTATTCAAACCTTCAGTCATGCTTTCTTGACAATATGCTTATATTCCTAGAATGGAAGCATGTTAACATGGTTGAGATTTGTTTACGTTCATTGTTCTTCCTTTTGCCCACTCCCTCTTCACCTTGTTTTTCCTTGCCTTCACCCTCCTCCCCTTTTTCATCCCCAATAAAGTAATTGTTTACCTCCCCATCCCCTCTCCTTTCTCTTTTCTATACCTTTCCCCCCCCAGATGAAAAGTTTTATTCATACAATAGATCCCCACATGTATTCAAATAATGGTATGCTATGCATGATAATATCTTGATTGTGTGGATTTGATATGTTATTTTATTAACCTTATTTTAATAAAAATATATGAAAACCAAGGTGCGGTCTGCCTTATTACTACTTACATACCTCATATAGATGTACCCTGGGAACGGGTTTGGAGCGCCAGGAACCAGGTAGGACCACCGTGACACCCCAAACTGCACACCACCGCTTGACAACTATTTCTTGGCTTAATAGTACCTGCTGAACCTACTCCCCGGTATGACGTATGTTACACATTCATGCTCTTATGGTGGTTCTGCTGACAAATTATTGTACTTATGGTGGTCCTGGTGATTTTTTCATATACTGATAGTGCTTCTGGTGATGCATTTGTATATTGTTGTGGTGATGTTTTCCTGTCCTGATGGTAGTTCTGGTGCTGTATTCATGTACTGATGGTGATTCTGGTGCAGTATTTATGCACTGATGGTGGTTATGATCCTATATTCCTTTATAGAAGACAGTGATTTGGTCTGTATACTTCAATACTATGATATTGCAGTATATACTATAAGTGATTAGACGATCACACGTTCAAGACCCCTATGGGGACTAAATAATAATGAATGAATGCCATAAAAGCAAAACCCAAAACACAATCAGAGAATTACTTATCTTCACTGCAGGTCTAAATTGCACAAAAGGGGAAGTGCACCTTTTCAATATTCTCCTCAGGTAGCCAATAAGCTAGTATCGGCCCTGAATCCATGTAAGATACTTCTATATAAGCAGTTTTGTCTGGAGAAATCAGCAGCTTGCATGTTTTCCTAACATTTGTAAAAAGTAAAACTAAAAATAATATAATGGCTTATGGATTGATCCACTCTGACATACTCATTATGCAGGATCACCTTTCTTCGGGGAAAAGGTATAGCATGGTCTCAGGGAGGACTCTGAAAGCCGCAACATGTATAATCAGTTGTCTGGGTCTGTTTATTTTCACTGGTTACACAGCACAGCAAAACAAAAGCATAAACATAAAATCCCTAGCCTTGTCAAGGTACTAACTAAACAATGAAGAAAAAACAAAAAGCCAGCACTAAATGTGCACTTCAGCACTAAAAATTCCAAACTGTACTTATTATAAAAATTTTGAGATTTTTGGCAAAAAATTGCAATTTCTTGAGCTACCTCGCCACGTCAAGGCAAATCTCATTTGAGGCAGTCCTACACTAAAATATTTTTATAAAATGTGCCATACGGCCTCACATATGAATAGTAGAACTGCTCTTAGCAGCACTCACCTGGTCTATTTCAATCCCGTACCCATGACTGAGTCATGGCTGTGGGCGGGACAGGTCCGAGCAAATGCTGCATGAAGTAAATAGCCTGTGGACAAGGATTGATGACTGAATGTGAACAGTCACCAACCGCCAAAATCTAGACAGGTGGAATACATCCCAAATTGGGGTGCATAGCAGGGTGGGGGTCAGCCGCCGACCAATTCAATGAAGAAAAAACAAAAAGCCAGCACTAAATGTGCACTTCAGCACTAAAAATTCCAAACTGTACTTATTATAAAAATTTTAAGATTTTTGGCAAAAAATTGCAATTTCTTGAGCTGCCTCGCCACGTCACGGCAAATCTCATTTTAGGCAGTCCTACACTAAAATATTTTTATAAAATGTGCCATACGGCCTCACATATGAATAGTAGAACTGCTCTTAGCAGCACTCACCTGGTCTATTTCAATCCCGTACCCATGACTGAGTCATGGCTGTGGGCGGGACAGGTCCGAGCAAATGCTGCATGAAGTAAATAGCCTGTGGACAAGGCCTGATGACTGAATGTGAACAGTCACCAACCGCCAAAATCTAGACAGGTGGAATACATCCCAAACCTGACCCCCACCCTGCTATGCACCCCAATTTGGGATGTATTCCACCTGTCTAGATTTTGGCGGTTGGTGACTGTTCACATTCAGTCATCAGGCCTTGTCCACAGGCTATTTACTTCATGCAGCATTTGCTCGGACCTGTCCCGCCCACAGCCATGACTCAGTCATGGGTACGGGATTGAAATAGACCAGGTGAGTGCTGCTAAGAGCAGTTCTACTATTCATATGTGAGGCCGTATGGCACATTTTATAAAAATATTTTAGTGTAGGACTGCCTCAAATGAGATTTGCCGTGACGTGGCGAGGTAGCTCAAGAAATTGCAATTTTTTGCCAAAAATCTCAAAATTTTTATAATAAGTACAGTTTGGAATTTTTAGTGCTGAAGTGCACATTTAGTGCTGGCTTTTTGTTTTTACTAACTAAACAACACAAACCCTAGCTAATCAGACACAGCTGGGTTTGTCCTAGTCCAGTGACAAAAATGGCTATTGTCTATAGCAATCAGGTGTATTTGCACTTCGGTGAGCACAGTCTGTGCAGGCTTCTCTCAGAGAGATGTCCTTTCTCCCTCCTCAGGCTGAGAGACTAAGGTGAACACCTAGATGGTTATATGCACAGCTAGCCAGGTGAAGTTCATCAAAACCTGTAGTGCTAGGATTTAACCTCATCCTACATGGCATCCTCAGCGTTCAGCGAGATTTGGGGAGATATATAGACCTATTCAATAATGTCACCATGCAATACACTGCACCACACTCCATGTGGCTGTATGTGACTGCATATAAAATATTGGAAAATTGAAAAAATAGTCAGGTATACTACACTGTGTGCAGAATTATTAGGCAAATGAGTAGTCTGATCATATGATAATTTTTAAATATGTTGTCCTACTCCAAGCTGTATAGGCTTGAGAGCCAACTACCAATTAAATCAGGTGATGTGCATCTCTGTAATGAGGAGGGTGTGGTGTAATGACAACACCCTATATAAGGTGTGCTTAATTATTAGGCAACTTCCTTTCCTTTGACAAAATGGGTCAGAAGAAAGATTTGACGGGCTCTGAAAAGTCCAAAATTGTGAGATTTCTTGCAGAGGGATGCAGCAGTCTTGAAATTGCCAAACTTTTGAAGCGTGATCACTGAACAATCAAGCGTTTAAAGGCAAATAGCCAACAGGGTAGCAAAAAGCGTGTTGGGCAAAAAAGGCGCAAAATAACTGCATGAATTGAGGAAAATCAAGCATGAAGCTGCCAAGATGCCATTGACCACCAGTTTGGTCATATTTCAGAGCTGCAACGTTACTGGAGTATCAAAAATCACAAGGTGTGCCATACTCAGGGACATGGCCAAGGTAAGGAAGGTTGAAAAATGACCACCTTTGAACAAGAAACATAAGATAAAACGTCAAAACTGGACCAAGAAATATCTTAAGACTGATTTTTCAAAGGTTTTATGGACTGATGAAATGAGAGTGACTCTTGATGGGCCAGATGGATGGGCCAGAGGCTGGATCAGTAAAGGGCAGAGAGCTCCACTCCAACTCAGACACCAGCAAGGTGGAGGTGGGGTACTGGTATGGGCTGGTATCATCAAATATGAACTTGTGGGACCTTTTCAGGTGACGGAGTGAAGCTCAACTCCAAGACCTAATGCCAGTTTCTGGAAGACAACTTCTTCAAGCAGTGGTACAGGAAGAAGTCGGTATCGTTCAAGAAAAACATGATATTCATGCAGGACAATGCTCCATCGCATGCATCCAACAGCTATAGCGTGGCTGCCCAGTAAAGGTCTAAAAGATGAAAAAATAATGACAAGGCCCCCTTGTTCACCTGATCTGAACCCCATAGAGAACCTGTGGTGCCTCATAAAATGTAAGATCTACAGGGAGGGAAAACAGTACACCTCTCGGAACAGTGTCTGGGAGACTGTGGTGGCTGCTGCATGCAATATTGATCGTAAACAGATCAAGCAACTGACAATCCATGGATGGTAGGCTGATCATACAGATGAGCATCTCTATATGCTCATCATATAGAGAGGTGGCTATATTGGTCAGTAATTTTTTGGGGTTTTGTTTTTGAATGTCAGAAATGTTTATTTCTAAATTTTGTGCAGTTATATTGGTTTACCTGGTGAAAATAAACAAGTGAGATGAGGATATATTTGTTTTTTCTTAAGTTGCCTAATAATTCTGCACAGTAATAGTTACCTGCACAAACAGATATCCTCCTAAGATAGCCAAAGCTAAAAAAAAAAACACTCCAACTTCCAAAAATATTAAGCTTTGATATTTATGAGTCTTTTGGGTTGATTGAGAACATAGTTGTTGATCAATAATAAAAAAAATCATCTAAAATACAACTTGCCTAATAATTCTGCACACAGTGTATTTCAATAGAATATCTTTTGCTGCTATATGGAAAGGATTGTTGGTAAAGGAATTGCCCAAGCTTGAAACAAAAGTCTGCAGTCACTCTATATGACAGCAAATTTCAGAAACATAACAGTTTGCGGTGCACACATACTGTCACATTTACCTGGTATTCCCCATGCGAATCAGTGGTCATGTGACGGCAAATATGTGATGTGCATACCTACAATCACGTGCTGGATAGGCTCCTGTACTTCTCTCAATTAATTTCTATTGGGAGAAGCTGGATGAGACTAATGGTCACATTACCACAAGTCTGCAGATCACATACAGTATATGCAGTCACGTAACTACCAACTGGCACACTGAATACTAGAGAATTGTGACAGCGTGTGAACTGCACAACCTCACAATTTGGCAATCTGCAGTCAGAAAGAGTTAGTATTTTCTCCAAAGCCCGGACAATTCTCTTAATTTATGCCTTAGTGAGTAACAATTTCTTTTCTGCTTTATCTGATCAGTCTGCAGTTAAATATTGCCAGTAAGAATTCAGTCACATAATTTTTAATTTTTAGATAATATGCCATGGAGAAATTGTAAAATCCATAGACATCTTTTTGGTCTCTCGATGGAGGACATATCCACCTCATTGAACATTGAACATAAGGGATTAATTTAAACTGAGGAGTAAGAAAGAGAACTAACACAACATCTGGCCCCTGTTCAGCCAGTACCCCCTAGTGTAGACTGGTAATTGCATTAGTTATCCGCTGAGAAACAGACACAATGCCTGGGCTCTGTATATCCAAAGCTTGGAAAGTTTAAAATGTGTCATCTCTGAAGTCAGCTCAGCTGAAATTCAAAGGAATCAACTAGACTTTTTGGTGTCAGTGGTCAGTGATGAATATTGGGGTTTGTATCCATCCAATTTTTATGGGAGAAACATTTTCAGCTTTGTGATCCCGAGGAGAAGGATATTTTTAATTGTGTGATCAGTGCATCAGCCCCAAATTAATATCAATTAGATGAACAATGCTATCCATACCATGTTTAATCCTTATAGGTAAAATTGTAATAAGAAACATGACCACAATATCTTCTGCTTGGGACCACCAGTAAATAAACTATGCCCTCACTATGAGCTGCTCAATAATCGGCCTAGTAGTGAAAGAAGTCACCTCGCCCATCACTCGTCGGTCAGTTGTGTATTGTACTGATGAATGGAGGCAGCGGAGTGCTCTTCTTGACATAATATTTAAATTTGCATAGCTGAAAAAGGAATAGAGAATGGGTTAATCTCTTTGAGTAGTAAGATCATGACAGTCCTAGCTTGTATTATACAATATAAATCTCATCAAAGCATAGTTGTCTTTTAATCCATTTTACTCTAAGATATCCAAAGCCCTAATGGCATAGAAAGTTTGGTCTGCTATGCAATGTGCTTTATAGTTTGTGGATGGAGAGTTTAAACCAATTGGCTGTATGTTAAAAATGTAATTTATGAAATATTGACAAACTCAGCACAATCTCCATACACTAGTATTAGCAGAATAAATATAGGCAAGGATAAAAAAAATGTTTATCACACAAAAGTAGTAAAATATCACAAACTATATAATTTGATAACTCCATAACCGTACACCTTTTTTTATATTTCCATTGCTGGAGCTGTGTGAATGCTTGTTCATTTGCATGCCAAGCAGTATTTTTTTAATGGTACATACGACATTTTGTGCATTTTGTATTGCATTTTTTGGGAGAGGTGCCAACCAATTCTGGCATTTTTTTGTTTTCTTCTTTACATCTATTACCTTATGAGTTAAATAATTTATATTGAAATAGATGGAACATTTAGAGACATGGAGATATTGAATATGCTCATTTTTTTAATTACTTTTCACTTTATTGTTTAGTTCCCATAAATGACTTAAACCTGCAGTTGCTAGACTGCTTGTCATATAAAATGTAATCTATATATATAATTGCCTTATTCTGTCTGTCTTGCTCCAAAATTGTGTCCTTACAGTGACAACCGTCGGATTGGCTGCTCGACTTGGCCCCGCCCCCCGCATGGATTAACCGTTTGGCCAGGCCCGCCCCCCGCACGCGATGCCTGCTAGGCCCCGCCCCCCGCACGCGATGCCCGCTGGCCCCGCCCCTCACATGGATTAACCGTTTGGCCAGGCCCGCCCCCCACACGCGATGCCCGCTAGGCACGCCGCCCGCACGCGATGCCCGCTGGCCCCGCCCCCCGCATGGATTAACCGTTTGGCCAGGCCTGCCCCCCGCACGCGATGCCCGCTAGGCTACACCCCCCGCACGCGATGCCCGCTAGGCCACGTCCCCCGCACGCGATGCCCGCTAGGCCACGCCCCCACACGCGATGCCTGCTAAGACACGCCTTCGCACCCGATGCCCGCTAGGCCACGCCCCCGCACGCGATGCCCGCTAGGCCACGCCCACACACGCGATGCCCGCTAGGCCACGCCCCCTCACACTATGCCCGCTAGGCCACACCCCCGCACACTATGCCCGCTAGGCCACGGCCCCTCACACTATGCCCGCTAGGCCACGCCCCCTAACACTATGCCCGCTAGGCCACTCCCCCTCACACTATGCCCACTTGGCCATGCCCCCTCACACTATGCCCGCTAGGCCACGCCCCCTCACACTATGCCCACTCGGCCACGCCCCCCTCACACTATGCCCGCTCGGCCACGCCCCTGCACACGTTGGCCACCTGTACACCTCCCCCCCAGGGCAATTCCTCCCATTATACTCCTCTTTCCCCAGCACTACTCCTCCCATTATACTCCTCCTATCATAATCCTCCTATTATACTCCTCTCTGTTCGCAGCATGGGGGATGGAGCACGATGGGGGGTGCAGCATGGGGGGTGGACCACGATGGGGGGTGCCCAGAATGGGGGGATGAAACACGATGGGGGGTGCGCAGCATGGGGGATGGAGCATGATGGGGGTGCGCAGCATGGGGGATGGAGCACGATGGGGGGTGCGCAGCATGGGGGATGGATCACGATGGGGGGTGCGCAGCATGGGGGATGGAGCACGATGGGGGATGCGCAGCATGGGGGAAGGAGCACAATGGGGGTGCAGCATGGGGGGTGGACCACGATGGGGGGTGCACACCATCCTTTGGTTTTGGCTAGACACAAGGAGTACACCAAAACTATAATGTGTACAAGGTGAAAGCAGACTCACAAAATATTACTACCTACAATATTTATTGCACATACAGTACAGTTATGTATATATAGAGCATACAGTTTGATGTCTGTTCCGTTCCAGTAGAATACAGCTTTGTTCAGCACTTTCAATGTTAATGTATGATGTAGTAAGCTCTGCCAAAAGCTTCTTACAGTCTGTCTGTACAAATGCCAAGCAATTAGTACAAAATGTTTGATCATAAAGAATATATCAATTTTAAAAAACCTGATGAATTTTACAGAAGTGGATTTTTAAAGGGTTTTATTTGGATTGGGGGAGCACAACAGATTATTAAAACATTGTAAATGCCTACGAGATGATAAGAAATTTTATAATTTTCTTGCTGTTAAATTTCTGCTGTGTTCCTCATCATGTGTGGCTTCCTGCTACAGTCTGTTCAAAGCACAGAGCTTTCTTATCTGTGCTTTGAATATACCCTTTCAGTCTGAACAACCCTGGAGTCAGGGACTTAATCAACAGCTCTCATAGCAGAGTAATAATGAATAATGGTACATAGGTACATAGCTACATAGTGTATCATTATTATTCTCCTATGGGAGCTGTTGATTAAATAACTATTTAAGTATGTAAGTAAAAAAAACCATTTAGGCTATGTGCGCACGCTGCGGATTTACCGCGGATTTTACCGCGGATTTGCCGCAGAAAATGTGTCTAACATTTCTGCAGTCATTCCCCAGCAAAACCTATGGGTATAAAAAAATGCTGTGCGCATACTGCGTTTTTTTATACCTGCGGATTTCCCCGCAGAATTTCCTCTGCGGAATTAATGTGCATATCACTTCTTTTCCGCAGGTACCTGTGGTTTTTGCCACATATAATAAATAATAGTAAAAAGCCTCGCTTTTGAAGAAGCAAGGCGAAACGGCATCAGGGGTGGCAGGACACATGGCCAGGTGATCTGATTTCATTCATAGGTATATATGGAATAATCCTTATTAAGTTTGCTCTCATAGTCCTCAAAACGAGCGTCAGTGTATATATATATATATATATATATATATATATATACAGTCATATGAAAAAGTTTGGGCACCCCTATTAATGTTAACCTTTTTTCTTTATAACAATTTGGGTTTTTGCAACAGCTATTTCAGTTTCATATATCTAATAACTGATGGACTGAGTAATATTTCTGGATTGAAATGAGGTTTATTGTACTAACAGAAAATGTGCAATCCGCATTTAAACAAAATTTGACCGTTGCAAAAGTATGGGCACCTCAACATAAAAGTGACATTAATATTTTGTAGATCCTCCTTTTGCAAAAATAACAGCCTCTAGTCGCTTCCTGTAGCTTTTAATGAGTTCCTGGATCCTGGATGAAGGTATATTTGAAGAAAGTACACCTCGAAAAAACAAACCCCACCATAAAATTCAATACTTTATTCCATTAAACCAACAAAGTGCAAATTAAAAACAACATGGTTTGATGCAAAAAATTACGGTCACAGGGAGGATCCCGGGCAAATTCCCTATTCTTCTCCCTTCCTGACCGCGGGGGTCGGCACCCTGCAAGGGTTAACGTAGTGGTGCCCCCGCTCAGCGTGGACTGACCCTTCAAAACCCTGTACTGACAGTCTTATTAGTGCTGCTGATCTCTGTGAGAGCCTTATACAGTATCTCGTGAGGTTTCTCATGCACCCACACAGGCACTCTGGGCAAATATGTATTTAGTATTTCACAATTTTACCCCTTTAATATGCTAAATAGACATCTTCTCTATAGCATTTTGTAAATAATGTAGTCAGCTTCTCAAGTTAGAAGACACAGTCCATGCTTTTAAGCAACAAACTTCTGGATATCACCAGTAGATGATTTGGCTGATAGCTACTACTCCGCCATTAAGGGTAGCTCACTGCCCAACGCTTTTCTCCTCCTGGACCAACAATTGAAAGGAGGTTCATCAGGGGCTGTCCAAGGCTTAGTCGCGCAGATGACAGAATTATATTAATGCCATATATGGTAATTCAATCCTTCAATGAGGTACTGTTGTTTAGTCAGATATACCATTGCCTGGGAATGCACGCTCTATTTGTGCCGTGAGTAATTGATCCCTCAATGAGGTATTATTGTGAATCAGATATCTGTCAGGGCAGGGAGGACTGGTAGGCCCAGGAGGTGAATCCACTGGACCATGCACCCCACCGGAGGGCAGGGTACACGGCAGCCGGAGCACTTGCGTGGCAGGGACAGGTATAACCAGGTCACCAGGGTCACGGAGGTCTTTAAGACGGTACAGAATGCTGGTACAGGTAACAGGACACAGTACAAGGGGACCTGAGCACCTAGCTCAATAGACAAGGCTTCAAGACACGTTGATCAGGCCCCGCCCACATGGAAAGACAAGTCTTATATACCCAGCACAGCCAAATGTCATTTCCTGCTTCAGGTGTGCTGGGCCTATAAGACCAGGAGAGTGGGCGCGGCCTGGTCCTATACAGAGGCACTAGTCAGAGTCAGACTCCTGAGACCAGGAACAGAACACAGGAGAGCACGAGCGGGGGCGGCAGGCGTGACCGGCGGACACGTGAACTGGATCAGTGGGCAAGGAGCGGTGGTGCGATGCAGGTGCGACTGGATCAGTGGGTACGGAGCGGTGGTGCGATGCAGGTACGACTGGATCCGTGTGTACGGAGCGGTGGTGCGATGCAGGAACCGGGTCAGTGGGTAAGGAGGGCTGCCGGGACACCGGGAGCGTGACAGTATCCCCCCCTTGAAGCCCCCCTCCCCGCGGCCGGGACATGTAGGCGCGCCGAAGAGGGGCAGCAACGTACTTCCGGGACAACCAGGACCGGGCCTCAGGACCGCAATCCACCCAATCGACCAGGAAGGACTGCTTACACCGGACCGTTTTCATGGCCACTATGTCCCGTATCGGAGAACCCAAGTCAGCGGCAACGGAGGCAACGGAAAGGGGAGGACAGTCAGAAGCAGGACTGGAGTCTTGGACGACCGGATCGGGCGTCTCGGACTGGGTACAGGACATTGTCTCATCCTCAGTAGCCGGTGACATCGAAGTCTCAATAGCCAGGGACGGTGGAGCGACGCTAGACTGCGTCGTTTCTTCTTCAGGGCCCGGTGGTACCAAGGACTCAGGCAACAGGAGTTGTGGTACGACGCTGGACTGCGTCGTCTCCTCTTCTTGTTCTGGTGGCACCACAGGTACAAGAGACAGGAGTTGTGGTACGACGCTGGACTGCGTCGTCACTTCTTCGTCCTGTTGTGACATGACATGCCCAGGTGACAGGGACCGAGGAACAGGCTGTAGACAGGTATCCTTGCACAACGAACTCCAACGAGTGATTGCGCCAGAGCGCCAACTGATGTCAGGGTCATGGAGTTGTAGCCAGGGCAGACCCAGCAGGAGCGCGGGAGTCATTCTCGGGATGACGTACAAAGCAATAGTCTCAGTGTGCAGGGCACCAACACAGAGTCTCACGGGTTCGGTGGTGTACCGGACGGGTTCATATAGTGGTTTTCCGTCCACGGAGGCGAACCAAAGGGGTTTAGCAAGCGGGATGACCGGTATTCGATAACGGTCCACTGTAGCTTGTAGAATGAAATTACCCGCTGCTCCCGAATCAATGTGAGCCTCTGCCGTCAACTGGGTCTTCTCGGTCGTGACCTGGACAGTCTGTGTAACCGGGACTGAAGGGATTCCGGTACCAAGGGTGGCGGTTCCCACCATCCCTTGGACTTGGGGTCTACCTGGTCTCTCCGGGCAAGAACGAAGCAGATGTGTACCGCTTCCACAATAGAAACACAGGGCCCGGACAAGTCGCTCTGCTCGGCGTTGTTCAGCTTGGCTCAGTCGGTCGATTTGCATGGGTTCGGAAGCGGAATCATAGGACGGCAATGGCGGGGGAACAGTGGACCTCTGCGGAATGGAGATGTGACGGATTGGTCGTTTCTCCCGATATACTTCCTTGGTTCGCTCTTGAAAACGGAGATCAATCCGGGTAGCTAGTGATACTAAAGCATCCAAGGTACGGGGAACATCACGACCGGCTAATTCGTCCTTGATGCGACCGGAGAGCCCCTCCCAGAAGGCGGCAGTCAATGCCTCGTTGTTCCAGCCTAGCTCAGAGGCAAGCGTGCGGAACTTGGTGGCGTACTGGCCCACCGTCACGGTTCCTTGGTGTAGCCGGAGGAGCGAAGAGGTAACCACGGTAGTACGTCCTGGTTCATCGAAGGTACTTCTAAAAGCCTGAAGGAATTCCCGGATGTCGGTGGTCACCGGATCCTCGTTCTCCCACAACGGATTTATCCAGGCCAGAGCTTCGCCTTCTAGGTGTGACATTAGAAATGCCACTTTTGCTTGGTCAGAAACAAACAGGTGCGGGAGCAGCTGGAAATGCAGAGAGCACTGGTTCAAGAAGCCTCTGCAGGTCTTGGGATCTCCCGCATAGCGAGGCGGTGCAGCGAGGCGGAGTTGCGAGGCCGAGGAGACAACAGGTTCGGATTTAGACGCTGTCGGCTGCGTCGACGGAGACGAGGCTGCGGTCTGTAATGTGTACAACCAGTGGTCCACAGACGTCAGGAACTTCAGTATGCGGTGTAAGGTGTCACGCTGTTGCACCAGTTCCTGGCGTAGTTCAGCCAGCTCAGACGTCTGTGCTCCGGCGGAATCCATGGCCTGATCAATCTGTCAGGGCAGGGAGGACTGGTAGGCCCAGGAGGTGGATCCACTGGACCATGCACCCCACCGGAGGGCAGGGTACACGGCAGCCGGAGCACTGGCGTGGCAGGGACAGGTATAACCAGGTCACCAGGGTCACGGAGTTCTTTAAGACGGTACAGAATGCGGGTACAGGTAACAGGACATGGTACAAGGGGACCTGAGCACCTAGCTCAAAAGACAAGGCTTCAAGACACGTTGATCAGGCCCCGCCCACATGGAAAGACAAGTCTTATATACCCAGCACAGCCCTATGTCATTTCCTGCTTCAGGTGTGCTGGGCCTATAAGACCAGGAGAGTGGGCGCGGCCTGGTCCTATACAGAGGCACTAGTCAGAGTCAGACTCCTGAGACCAGGAACAGAACACAGGAGAGCACGAGCGGGGGCGGCAGGCGTGACCGGCGACACGTGAACTGGATCAGTGGGCAAGGAGCGGTGGTGCGATGCAGGTGCGACTGGATCAGTGGGTACGGAGCGGTGGTGCGATGCAGGTACGACTGGATCCGTGTATACGGAGCGGTGGTGCGATGCAGTAACTGGGTCAGTGGGTAAGGAGGGCTGCCGGGACACCGGGAGCGTGACAATATCCCACTGCATGGGTCTAAAGGGCGGCCGCATACCGGTAGTGCGAGGATAATGGCGCATGAAGGTATATTTGACCATTCCTGTTTACAAAACAATTCCAGTTCAGTTAAGTTTGATGGTCGCCGAGCATGGACAGCACGCTTCACATCATCCCACAGATGTTCAATGATATTCAGGTCTGGGGACTGGGATGGCCATTCCAGAACATTGTAATTGCTCCTCTGCATGAATGCCTGAGTAGATTTGGAGTGGTGTTTTAGATCATTGTCTTGCTGAAATATCCATCCCCTGCGTAACTTCAACTTCGTCACTGATTCTTGCACATTATTGTCAAGAATCTGCTGATACTGAGTTGAATCCATGTGACCCTCAACTTTAACAAGATTTCCAGTGCTGGCATTGGCCACACAGCCCCAAAGCATGATGGAACCTCCACCAAATTTTACTGTGGGTAGCAAGTGCTTTTCTTGGAATGCCGTGTTTTTTTGCCTCCATGCATAACGCCTTTATGTATGACCAAACAACTCAATCTTTGTTTCATGAGTCCACATGACCTTCTTCCAAAATGTAACGGGCTTCTACAAATGTGCTTTTTCATACCTCAGGCGACTCTGTTTGTGGCGTCGTGCTTGCAGAAGCGGCTTCTTTCGCATCACTCTCCCATACAGCTTCTCCTTGTGCAAAGTGCACTGTATTGTTGACCGATGCACATTGACACCATCTGCTGCAAGATGATGCTGCAGGTCTTTGGAGGTGGTCTGTGGATTGTCCTTGACTGTTCTCACAATTCTTCTTCTCTGCCTTTCTGATATTTTTCTTGGCCTGCCACTTCTGGGCGAAACAAGAACTGTATCTGTGTTCTTCCATTTCCTTACTATGTTCCTCACAGTGGAAACTGACAGTTTAAATCTCTGAGACAACTTTTTGTATCCTTCCCCTGAACAACTATGTTGAATAATCTTTGTTTTCAGATCATTTGAGAGTTGTTTTGAGGAGCCCATGATGCCACTCTGCATAAGAGATTCAAATAGGAGAACAACTTGCAAGTGGCCACCTTAAATACCTTTTCTCATGATTGGATACATCTGCCTATGAAGTTCAAAGCTCAATGAGGTTACAAAACCTGGCGCTGTAGCCAACTCTTCCAGCTGCCCTGGTGACGAGTGGCTCGCTGGGTAATACTGGGGTTAGGGCTAGCTGTATATTATCAACTGGCCCTAAGCCCGAAATTCATGGTGTCACGGCAAAATTAGACATGGCCACCATGAATTTCTAGCACAGATAAAAAAAAACACAACACACAGAAAAATATTTTTATTAGAAATAAAACACAATACAATTTAGTGACTCCATCTTTATTGAAATAAAGAACCCTCCTCCACAGTAATCCGGGGTCAAGGGTCCCGCGCCGTCCAATCCGGATCCAATATCATCTGAACGGTTTGCTGGAAAGCAAAAGAACAGAGCCAGGAGTCAGTTAGCAGGTACTACGCAGACAACCCAAAACACAATGAGTTATAAGGTCAATAAAAAATACAAACTTTATTGGAACAATAGCATAAAAAAGTCCCAAAGGACTGACCAAGACAATCACAGACAATACATATAGAATACAATGCATAGGAAAATGTAATGGGTACAAGCACCCAGGCAGCACACCACGAGGAGAACAAAAGCACTTAAGAGGTCTGAATAATACCCCTTGTAATGGAAATAATGGCTAGATAAATGGACAAGTCCAGGGATTTCAGAATGTACTGTAGAATACAGTGGTCCCATGTGCATGCGCGGGCTCTGTCGCTGATGGAGGGTGGACGGATGAGTGGCGCCGGTGCGCATGCGCCGCCTAACAGCTAGCATTGGCTGATACAGAGGTCATGTGATCACATTGATGATGATTTAAGGGTCCTGGCAGATACATCCTACACCTTGATTAAATGATGATGTGAAAACGCGAAAAGTACGTGAAGGTCTATTCACAGGATAATATTCTAGCACCCTTGCCTATGGACAGGGCTTGATGGCTGAATGTAAACAGTCACCAATTGCCAAAATCAAGATAGGTGGGAAAAACAAACCAGTCATCAGGCCCTGTCCACAGGCTATTTATTTCTTACAGCATTTCCTTGGACCTGTCCTGCCCACAGCCATGATTCAGTCATGGGTACGGGATTGAAAAAGACCAATTGAGTGCTGCTGAGAGCAGTTCTACTATTTCATATGTGAGGCCGTATGGCACATTTTATAAAAATATTTTAGCGTAGGACTGCCCCATAGAGATTTGCTGTGATGTGGCAGGTTATTCAGAGAAAATGTATAAGTTATAGGTAAGAGATTAACAAACGTTGTGGCAGAATATACCTACTTGTTTTAAAAAAAAAATCTTTATTAATATGCATTAAAAAACAAACAAAAACAAAAAAACATATGTGGACTAAAAATTCTTAGATAGCATGGACGTTACTATGAGCCCGATTCAAAGACTCTGAGGCCTCTAAGCGCCAAAAACAGATATATAAACAAATAGGGAGACAAAAAAGGGGGGGGGTGTTCATTCCCTCTTCTCTCACCCTAATTAGATATATCACTGCCTGCCAATGGAGTGCATCCTAATGTAAACGATGCCCCCATTCCTCGGCGGCTCTCCCTTTTCTGGTCCTCGCTCTTTTTCGTGTCAGGTCACTTGGGTCTCAAGTAAAAAAAATAAATTTTACCACTAGGGGCTCATAGAAAAATATATGAACTCCTACCACTCATAAATTCAGTGCACTTTAGAATCCTTACCTAGATAGACAGTTCAATAGTGACATTAGACCATATCTCATGTACAGGGGATTGTTTATAATAGATGTCCCTGATCGGCTTACCCCTACCTGGCAATGGAGTACACCCTTAATTTCTTGGTGCCCCCATTCCTCGGCGGATCTCCCTTATGCACCCTCAACTCCCTCTCAATTTATTGGGATTGGGGTTTCAAGATATGGAGCAAATAATTCCAAGTCACTTATCTGTTATTCTAGGAAGTGCTCTGGAAACATATCATTTTCATGTCAGCAAATATTCTATCTCATCTCGACGTGTTTCTCTCTGCCCTGATTGTGGATGGAGTTCATCAGGAGATTTTGTCAAACAGCATAATAGCTTCCTTAGATGTGTTACCTTCAAGAATCAAAGTGCATATTAATAAAGAAAATTTTTTAAAATAAGTAAGTATATTCTGCCACAATGTGATGTGGCAGGGTAGCTCATTTTTAGTGCTGTAGTGCACATTTAGTGCTGGCTTTTTTGTTTTTTCTTCATTGTTAATGTGGTAAATGACTATTCTAGCATCAATCGTCTGGTTTTTAATGCAATATCTACCTAGGTGTAGAGAGGCCTATTTCCAACAACTACCACTCCAGTGTTCTAATGGTACATTGTGTTTGCTAACTGTGTTAGAAGGCTAATGGATGTTTAGAAATCCCTTGAAAACGCTTGTGCAAGTATGTTAGCAAAGCTGAAAACAGTTTAGAGAAGCTATAAAACTGACCTTCCTTTGAGCTAGTTGAGTATCTGGAGCATTACATTTGTTGGTTCCATATAACTCTCAAAATGGTCAGAAAAAGAGAACTTTCATGTGAAACTCGACAGTCTATTCTTGTTTTTAGAAATTAAGGATATTCCATGCAAGAAATTGCTGAAACTGAAGATTTCCTACAACGGTGTGTACTACTCCCTTCAGAGGACAGCACAAACACACTCTAACCAGAGTTGAAAGAGAAATGTGAGGCCCCGCAGCACAACTGAGCAACAAAACAAGTCCTATAGAGTCTCTAGTTTGAGAAATCATAGTTACATAGTTACATAGTTACATAGTTACTAAGGTTGAAAAAAGACCTAGGTCCATCCAGTTCAACCTTCCTCCACCAGTTCTACATTTGGTCACAAAGTCATTTATAACCAACAATGTTGTGTGTACTGAGGAAATCATCCAGCCCTTTTTTAAAAGCTGTTATAGTATCTGCCATTACTACCTCTTGTAGTAGGGCATTCCACAGTCTGACTGCTCTAACTGTAAAGAACCCTTTCCTATTTAGCTGTCGGAATCGCTTTTCTTCCACTCGCAGTGTATGCCTCCTGGTCCTTAGTATTGTCTTCGGAAGAAATAAGTCATGTGCCAGTCCTTTATATTGACCACACATATATTTATACATATAAATGAGATCTCCTCTGAGACGTCTTTTTTCTAAGCTAAACATATCTAACTTTTTCAACCTTTCATCATATGGGAGGCCTTCCATTCTTTGTAGTAGTCTAGTTGCCTGCCTTTAAACTGACTCTAACTTCTGAATGTCCTTTTTAAAATGTGGAGCCCAAAACTGAATCCCATATTCCAGATGTGGCCTTACAAGTGATTTATAGAGGGGTAACAATACGTTGGGATCACGGGATCTAATCTCTCTTTTTATACACCCTAAAATCTTGTTTGCTTTTGCAGCTGCTGCTTGACATTGAGTGCTGCTGCTCAGCTTATTTGTAATGAGAATACCCAAGTCCTTCTCCTGTTCTGTAGTCCCGAGTTTACTTCCATTTAATGTATACGCAGTTATAGGATTACTCCGTCCTAGGTGCATTACTTTACATTTATCAACATTAAATCTCATTTGCCAAGTATCTGCCCATTCTGACATCTTATCCAGATCTTTTTGTAATATTGTACTATCAAGGTCAGTTTTTAATATCCTACATAGTTTGGTGTCATCAGCAAAAACTGACACTTTACTATCAATCCCATCCATAAGGTCATTAATAAAGAGATTAAAAAGAATTGGTCCTAGCACTGATCCCTGCGGTACCCCACTGCTGACTATGGCCCATTTAGAGAATGTTCCATTTATGACTACTCTTTGTTTCCTATCTTTTAGCCAATTCCTTACCCAGTTGCATATAGTTTCCCCTAGTCCTTGCTTCTGGAGCTTTAGTATAAGGCTATTATGTGGTACAGTATCAAATGCCTTTGCAAAGTCCAAATAAATCACATCAGCTGCATTACCAATATCCTGGTTTGCACTTACCCCCTCATAGAACCCCAACAGGTTGGTTAGACACGATTTATCTTTCATGAGTCCATGCTGTCTGTCAGTTATTATATTATTTTCTGCAACATATTTTTGCATGTCATCCCTTAAAATGCCCTCAAAAACTTTGCATACCACTGATGTCAGGCTTACTGGACGGTAGTTGCCTGGATCGATGCCTCACAGGTCCTCAACTGGCAGCTTCATTAAATAGTACCCGCAAAACGCCAGTGTCAACGTCTACAGTGAAGAGGCGACTCCGGCATGTTGGCCTTCAGGGCAGAGTGGCAAAGCAAAAGCCATATCTGAGACTGGATAATAAAAGGAAAAGATTAATATGAGTAAAAGAACACAAACACTGGACAGAGGAAGATTGGAAAAAAGTGTGGATCACACAGAAGAACATTTGTGAGACCCAGAACAACTGAAAAGATGCTGGAAGAGTGGCTGACGCCATCTGTCAAGAATGATGGAGGTAATATGATGGTCTGGGGTTGCTTTGGTGCTGGTAAAGTGGGAAATTTGTACAAGGTAAAAGGGATTTTGAATAAGGAGGGTTATCACTCAATTTTGCAACGCCATGCCATACCCTGTGGACAGCGCTTGATTGGAGCCAATTTCATCCTATAACAGGACAATGACCCAAAGCACACCTCCAAATTATGCATGAACTATTTAGGAAGAAGCAGGCAGCTGGTATTCTATCTGTAATGGAGTGGCCAACCCAGTCACCAGATCTCAAATCTATTGAGCTGTTGTGGGAGCAGCTTGACCGTATGGTGCGCAAAAAGTGCCCATCAAGCCAATCCAACTTGTGTGAGGGGCTTCTGGAAGCATGGAGTGAAATATCTCCAGATTACCTCATCAAATTAACAGCTAGAGTGCCAAAGGTCTGCAAAGCCCGAATTGCTGTAAAAGGAGCATTCTGTGGCGAAAGCAAAGTTTGAAGGAGAAAATTATTATTTCAAGTAAAGATCATTATTTCTAAGGCTAGGTTCACATTTCCGTTAAATTGTATCAGTCACAATCCGCTGCTCTGGTAAACAACGGAATCCGTTTAGCAGATTCCGTTGTTCTCATAGACTTGTATGAGCGGCGGATTGTGACTGATGATGCTGCGTTGCACCCTCCGCCCGACTGATCAGTCGTGCAACGACTGACCGCGGAGCGGAAGGAACGCAGCTTGTAACGTTTTTTGAGCAGCGCAATCCGTAGGATTTCTCTGCGCATGCTCTCTCTGGCTCCCTGCACCCATAACCAGGATACACATCGGGTTACCAAGCAATGCGCTTTGGTTAGTTACCCGATATTTACACTGGTTACGTGTGCAGGGAGCCAGCGCTAAGCGGTGTACGCTGGTAACCAGTGTAAATATCGGGTAACCAAGGAAAGTGCTTTGCTTTTAGTTACCCGATATTTACCCTGGATACGTGTGCAGAGAGGCCAACACTTCCCCGCTCGGCTCCGCCCCCTTCCACACTCGGCATGTACACACACACACACACACACTCATTCACACACACACTCATTCATTCACACACACGCTCACTCACTCACTCACCTGTCCCCAGACCTGCAGTCCCCGCGGCACTGACGTCCTCAGCGCCACGGCCCCGCTCGGCTCCACCCACCTCGAACTCCGCCCCCCTCGCGCTCCACCCCCCGCACACAACGGAGTCCGACAATGAATTCTGTTCTTTGTCATCCGTTGTACAACGCATCAGTCACATGCCTTAAGCAACTTATGCAAAAGGAAAATGTGAACCTAGCCTAACCTTGTCAATGTCTGGACTATATTTTCTATTCATTACGCAACTCATTTGATAAATAAAAGTATGATTTTTCATGGAAAAGACAAAATTGTCTGGGTGACCCCAAACTTTTGAACTGTAGTGTATAAAAAAAACAAAGTGCACAAACAGCTGAAACACATGATTACATTGTTAAAACCTCGTGTCCAACAATTAACCCTTTGTTGTGTCGCTGGTGACTCAGTGTAGACCAAATTCATTCCATATCCATAAGGATTTAGCTCATATTTTCTTATATATACCTTATTACTAAAATAAAAATCAAATTTATACCAAAAACTGTTTTTTTTATATGAAAAAAAAAATGTTTATATACAGTGCCTTGCGAAAGTATTCGGCCCCCTTACATTTTTAAACCATTTCCCACATTTCAGGCTTCAAACATAAAGATAAAAATTTAAATTTTATGGTGAAGAATCAACAACAAGTGGGACACAATTGTGAAGGTGAATGATATTTATTGCTTATTTTAAACTTTTATAAAAAAATAAACTGAAAATTGGGGCGTGCAATATTATTCTGCCATTTTAAGTTAATACTATGTAGCGCCACCTTTTACTACGATTACAGCTGCAAGTCGCTTGGGGTTCTCTTTCTTGGGGGTCTCTATCAGTTTTGCACATCGAGAGACTGAAATTCTTGCCCATTCTTCCTTTGCAAACAGCTGGAGCTGAGTGAGGTTGGATGTAGAGCGTTTGTGAACAGCAGTTTTCAGCTGTTTCCACAGATTCTCGATTGGATTCAGGTCTGGACTTTGACTTGGCCATTCTAACACCTGGATACGTTTATTTGTGAACTCTTCCATTGTAGATTTGCTTTATGTTTTGGATCATTGTCTTGATGAAAGACAAATCTCCGTCCCAGTCTCAGGTCTTTTGCAGACTCCAACAGGTTTTCTTCAAGAATGGTCCTGTATTTGGCTCCATCCATCTTCCCATCAATTTTAACCATTTTCCCTGTCCCTGCTGAAGAAAAGCAGGCCCAAACCATGATGCTACCACCACCATGTTTGACAGTGGGGATGGTGTGTTCAGGGTGATGAGCTGTGTTGCTTTTATGCCAAACATATCGTTTGGCATTGTGCTCAAATAGTTCGATTTTGGTTTCATCTGACCAGAGCACCTTTCTCCACATGTTTGGTGTGTCTCCCAGGTGGCTTGTGGCAAACTTTAAACAACACCTTTTATGGATATCTTTGAGAAATGGCTTTCTTCTTGTCACTCTTCCATAAAAGCCAGATTTGTGCAGTGTATGACTGATTGTTGTCCTATGGACATACTCTCCCACCTCAGCTGTAGATCTCTGCAGTTGATCCAGAGTGATCATGGGCCTCTTGGCTGCATCTTTGCAGTGGTATGATACTCCTTCCATTTCAATATGATCGCTTGCACAGTGCATCTTGGGATGTTTAAAGTTGTGGAAATCTTTTTTGTAACCAAATACGGCTTTAAACTTCTCCACAACAGTATCATGGACCTGCCTGTTGTGTTCCTTGGTCTTCATGATGCTCTCTGTGCGTTAAACAGAACACTGAGACTATCACAGAGCAGGTGCATATATACAGAGACTAGATTACACACAGGGGGCTTATATTTATCATCATCAGTCATTTAGGACAACATTGGATCATGCAGAGATCCTCAATGAACGTCTGGAGTGAATTTGCTGCACTGAAAGTAAAGGGGACGAATAATATTGCACGCCCCAATTTTCAGTTTATTCTTTTTTACAAAAGTTTAAAATAAGCCATAAATTTTGATCAACCTCACAATTGTGTCCCACTTGTTGTTGATTCTTCACCATAACATTACAATTTGTATCTTTATGTTTGAAGCCTGAAGTGTGTGAAAAGGTTGAAAAATTCAAGAGGGCCGAATACTTTCGCAAGGCACTGTGTGTAATATATATATATATATATATGTATATATATATTAAAAAAATTAACAAAAATGTATATCCAAAATTAATATGTGGTAAAGACCACAACACAATAAATGGAATAATACAGTACAAATTATCCAACAATATATTCACAATGTGAATAGGCAATAAAATAAGCACATGGTTGTAAATAGCGCTAAAACAAACTGGTGCGTTAAAACTAACGCAATTCAAATTACACAGCGTTCTTTACCAAGTAACTTGATAAAGAACGCTGTGTCATTCAAAACGCTTTGTTTGTTTTAGTGCACCAGTTTGTTTTACCGTTATTTAGCGCACCCTGTGCTATTTTTATTGCGTTTTTCTAAATAAATGTTTGAATTTTTAGGAGCTGGATCCAACTCCTCTTTTTTTCATTTATCTTCACGTATTGCCCCACAGGAATCCGTGCTCCAAGCACCCCCTGAGCCTCAAATTATAAGGTGAGCTGCCTTTGTCCTTTCTTTCTTACAGTGGTGTTCATAAGTCCTGCATAGGCTTAAAGAAAACTATATATTTCATACTTCTGCATCTCTACAGTGAAACTGGTGGAACATATATGTTTTTGTAATCCCTCATTGTATGCCATACTCATTTTTTAATGTCCCAAATGTATAAATTGTTATGGTATGTGCATTTTTGATATTTTTTTACAGCATAACCATACCTACACCAGTACAGTGTGTAGAATGGTGAACAGGTTTCTAAGTTCATTAACGTCCAATGCAAGTTCACACAGACTTAAATTTTACTTTTTAAGATTTATTATTTTTTATGTAATTCAGAGTCCTGAAAAGGGCCTTTTGAGTGCATCTTTCGCTTCTAATACTTTATTGGCCAGCCTTTGCGTCTCTGTGGCATTGAGTGAACAAGCTTCTGCAGATGTTCACGAGTGATGATGTGGTTCCAGGCCTGTATCGGAGCCTTAATCAACTCTCTCTTGGTCCTTGGCTGTTTTTTAGATATCTCTATTGATACCTTGTGCCACAAATTTTCAACTGGGTTGAGGTCCGGTGACTGAGCTGGCCAGTCACTAGTAGCCACCTTGTTCTTTTTTTTTTTCCATTCCGTTACTGTCTTAGCTCTGTGACAAGGAGCATTATCATCCTGGAAGATATAATCCCCTGAAAACAGGTGTTGAGCAGAAGGCAGCATTTTCTTCTTAAGGATGTCCATGTATTTTTTTGCATTAACCATACCCTCAACAATATGAAGCCTTACAACACCATTGGCTGCCATACAGCCCCAGACCATTACTTTCATCGGATGTGTCACAGAAAAGCTCAAACACTCTGGCTTGTACTCTTCATGTGGAAACCTTCTCACATAAGACTTGCCATCATTTCCTAAAATGCAAAAAGTGCTTTCATCACTAAATAGCACTTTTTCCTACTCCTCCTTCCTCCATTTTGAATATTTCAATGCCCACAGTTTTCACCTTTGTCTTTGTATGGCTGTCATCAATGGCTTCTTTCGGGCCTTGCACCCTCTCAATCCTGCTTCCAAACATCTCTTCCTAACAGTAGATGTTGCTACCTCAATATTGCACTTGTCTTGCCATTCTCGCAGAAGCTGAGGAGAGCTGAGCTTTCCATTGGCAAGGGATGTTCTTATCAGTACTCTATCCTCCCTTTTAGTTGACTTTCTGGGCCAACCAGATCTGGGCCTGTCCTGGGTAATTCCAAGCTGCTTATGTTTCTGCAAAATTCTTACAATTGTCCTCTGATTACAGCCGACCTTCCTTGCGATCTGGGGGCCAGTATAACCCTCTTCATGTAGCACCACAACTCGCACACGATCCTCTGCTGACAAAAATCTGAAGGCTCCCATCATAAAGCTCTACAGTATGATTCACTAGATAGACCTACAGATCAAACTAACAAACTAAGCAGCAGATGTGAGGCAATGTAATGGAATGTGATTAGCTGCCATATCCAGGTTATGATTGGTCACAAGAACCTCATCTGTGATTGGCTAATTTTGGATCTAAAGCTGTACAATATTTAGTTGTGCTTTCAATTCCCATATTGTTGCAATAATTTCAGGCAAAACTGCTTCAAAAGCTAAAAAATATTACAGGGAGAGAATGCTAAATTGTTTGTTTTCTGAACAAAACCATATATAATATGTCATATTAGCATCGAAGATATTCGATAGAAAACGGTTAAAATTTGAAAAATAAATTTATCCTATGCCTATGCAGGACTTATGAACACCACTGTATATGCAGACATTACATTGTAGGATAATGGCACTTTAACTATGACATCATCTTCTGACACCAGCAATGTCACCACTGTTTAGAACAACAAACGGCTGGAACTGAAGAAACCGTGGAAGAAGAATTGTGTCTGGTGGCCTAGCATTCAGACCAAGATGTCAGAGAGCTATGGACATTTCTTGGAATGCGACACTGAAACCTGGCGCCTACAGCAAAAAATGCTCAGAAATGTTGATACAATTCTGTTGATTTTAAATTACACATTGTAAATTAGGAATTCAGCTGCCTCCTCGTTACCAGATAGCAATGCTCTGCAGCCGCTGAAATAACATTTAGGCTGGGGCACACGAGTGTATAAAAAAAAATAAAATAGGTTCCATTCTCATCCAGAAAAGTGGGACAATTTTTTCTCACTTCTCATTCGTGTGCTGTCTGTATGCAATCAATTTTTAAGTCAGCAGTAGGGATGAGCGGACACGTGGAAGTTCAGGTTCGCTGGACTTTAGTTAAAAGTTAGGTTCAGGACCCGGACTATATGTAAGTCAATAAAGACTGAACTGCCGTGCTGTAAAATGGTAGTAGTAAGGGCTAGGGGGCTGCAAAAGGAAGCAAAATGGGGGTAAAAAAAACGATGAGGGGTTCTCCTTATTTTTGATAACCAGCGCAGGTAAAATAGACAGCTGCATGCTTCAGCCCTCAGCTATCTGCTTTACCTCAGATGGTTATCAAAAATAGAGGGGAACCCACGTTAATTTTTCAAATTATTTATTTAAATAATGGAAAAATAGCAGCATGGGGTGCCCTTATTTCTGATAACTAGACAAGATAAAGCAGACAGCTGGGGGCTGGTAATATCAGGCTGGGAAGGCCCATAGTTATTTGGCCTTTCCCAGCCCACAGCTGCCCCAGAAGTGGTGCATCTATTAGATTAAGTCAGAACTTTGACAATTTCTTTTGAATTAATAAATTGGGGAACGAGGGAGTGTGAGGGGAGTCTTCTTATATTAGCATACAAACAGCACCTGAACTCCTTTTTTTTAGAAGTCCGTGTTTGAGCCTCGGACACCAGGTGTCCGGTACGAATCCCAAACTGTACCATTCGGATTCACTCATCCCTAATCGCATGCTATTAATCTTTTACAGGACCATTTACAGTTTCCCATCTTACAGAACACTAATGTATCCATAAAAATCGGATACCATACTGATGGTCTGTATGTCATCCGATTTTTTTTTCTTGCATTGTACTAATTTTGGAGTCAAATTGAAGCACACTGCAATTTTTTTCTCATGCTGAATACAGCTGAGAAAAAAACCACACCGCATTGCCTCATTGAATAACATTGGATAGAGTGCAATCCCTTTTTTTATAAGGTCGCACTAGTCCGAGTTATACACTCGTGTGAGTGAGCCCTTACACTGTACCACAGTACAAAAGGAGAGCTACAAACGAGTTCATTATGCCTCATAAAAACCAATGTAATTTAATGAAGTTAAAAATCGCCTCCTGGTGAAGAAGCAACGAAAAGTGTATTGGGGTACCGACAGTGCAACAAAGGATTTATTAAAAATTTACGGTAAGTGCTTTCCAGTACCTTGTTCACTGTTTATATACTCGCACCTAGGGATTGTGTCACGCTCCCCGGCTCCCCTGCTAGGCTTACCGGCTCCCCTGCCACGCTTCCCCGCTCCCAGGCCGCGCTCTGCCGCTCCCGTGCCAGGCTTCCCGGTCCCCCGCTCCACAGCCTTCCTGCTCCATTGCCTGCGGTCCCCAGGCAGCCCGGTCCCCGCTCCCGGCACCCGTCGGCTGCTCGGCCTCAGCCCGGCTCTCCTGCTTCCTCCTCACCGCTCCCTCCTCTGGCTTCTGGCACCCGGGCCTAGCGCATGCGCATTAGGGCGCGCGCGCGGTCATTGACCCTCTCTTAAAGGGCCAGCACCTTGAAACAGGAAATTGCTTAGACAGGTACAGGGTATATTAAGATTCACCTTCCTAGTGGGCGGGGCCTGTTCTACGTGTTTAGCAAGCTAGTGTTCAGGTCCCCTATTGCTTTGCTTTGTACTTTGCCTGCATTAACCCTGTCCTGTCTCGTAGAGCCTGTCCTGCCACGCCAGCCGCTCCGAACCACGCTCACCCCTTTAACCTGACGGTGACTTCGGCGGATGTTCCACCATCTCTGCAGCTCCGCCAGTCTCCAGTCCCTGGCTCCGTTTGGTGACCCGTCCCATCGCTCAGCAAGTTCCGGATCCCGCCTGACCTTACCACCTGGCCTCGGACTCTGAGCCTCGTCACCCGGACCACCGTCCAGAACTCCATCCACCTTTCCTGCTCCCATACGGACTGTCCGGCTACCCACAGTGCTTCGGCTGCCGTGCACCCAGACCCTCTGGCGGGGTGACCTGCCTGGCTGCCTCCTCAGGGGAAACCGGTGTACGGTCCAGATGTTCCACCACCCGGACGTTACAGCTTGTATCCCATATTTGCACATTAGTATAGCAGTCCGCTCATCTGTTAGCACAGTATATCACCTTACTTAATGCAAATATATGTTCCCTGCCCATTTAGCAGCCTTTGTATTATATTTTATTTATTGTTCAGCACATGGTCCTTTTTATTAACTTCACTAAATAAAATAAATTTCTCATTTCTACTCATTTCTATCTTTCCTTTTTTGTTGTAGTTCTACAATGAGTTTTTTGCTTTGACATTATTTTTATGTGGGCACCTTTTTGTGAACTGTATCACAGTGGCAGCAAGTGGATGAAATTTTTACTAATTCTCACCTGTGGTTCAGATTTTAAATCTGTAGTATGGATTGATTGACTATTGAGCATTTTAGAGGAAACTCTATACTTACAAATGTGGGGTTATCCAGTCAATACAGTGTGTGAATCCTGTCACCATGATTGTAGACCTTCAGTGTGGAGAGCGTCGCTTCTGCACCGCACTGAAATAGTAAAGATTCATAGTAGCCAGTTCCAGGTGACTGCAGATTGGATTAGTTCTGCATTTTTAGTCAGACTAAAGAAATGAGATCTGCTAAATTATTCCCCCAGGTCTTTGATTAGCAGTAGTGTACAGTTGTGGATGTTGTCTTCCGAATACATACACTATTATATAGACACCCAGTCATGAGTAAAACTAAATGCACTTCCTTAGAATTCTATAATTTTACATATGAGGACATAATAAAAAAAATCTTAATTACTTACCGGTAATGGGATTTTCAGTAGCCCATGACAGCACCACCTGAGAGATAGGTTCAGCCCACATCAGGACAGGAAACCCACTGATAAAAAAGGCGGTACCTCACCTCCACATCAGTAGGTTTACAGAGCCAGAGAGGATCAACAAAAACAAAACAAAAATGTTAATCACACCACCACCAAGGAATACACCATTAACTGTAACATTCCCCGAAGGGTGTCCACAACCAGTGAATGGGGGGGCAACTAAGGGTGCTGTCATTGGTTACTGAAAATCCCATTACTGGTAATTAAGATTTTTCCCTTCCGCCCATGACAGCACCACCTGAGAGATTTATAGCGAACTACCACCTTAGGGAGGGACCACCGCCTGTGAGACCCGTATCCCAAAGGATAGGTCAGTTGTGGAGGATAAGTCCAGCCTATAGTGGCGAAAGAAAGTACAAGGAGACGACCAAGTAGCCGTCCGGCAGATCTGGTCAATAGAGGCATCTGCCCTTTCTGCCCATGATGTAGATATTGCTCTAGTGGAGCGTGCCTTAATGCCCTGAGGAGGTGTGCTGCCTTTAGCCGAGTGATAGCATCCCTGAGCCATCTGTCCAAGGTCGTTTTAGTAGCCCCATTGCCCCTAGATTTCCGTTGAAATATGACAAACAGGACCTGAGACTTTCTCCATTCTTTTGTCCTCTCTAGATACATGAGCAAGGCCCTCCTGACATCTAAGGTGTGTAACCTAGCCTCTCTCTCGTTATGAGGGGGATCACAAAGGGAAGGGAGCACGATTTCTTGTGAGCGATGAAAGGTTTTAGCTACTTTTGGGAGATAGAAGGGATCAGTCCTCAACACCACCCTATCCTCCATAATTTGGGTGTAAGGCTGCACTATGGACAATGCCTGGAGATCCCCCACCCATCTGGCCGAGGTAAGTGCGACGAGAAGCAAAACCTTAAGGGACAGCAATTTTAGAGGGACCTCCCCTAAGGGTTCAAATGGTAGCTCTGTAAGGGCGTCCAACATTAAATTGAGGTCCCACGGGGGAACCCTGGGAGTAAGAACCAGCACGAACCTAGACTTTAATCTAATAAACCGGCTAACACATTCATTTTGCGCCAGACCACAATTAAATAGTGCCCCCAAGGCTGAGACCTGCACCTTGAGCGTGCTGGTTGAGAGACCTAATTCCAACCCTTCCTGGAGAAATTCTAAAATAGCCGAGATAGGTGGGGGGCCCTCAGCCCAAGCCCCTGACTGAAGGAGAAACCGCTTGCAGACCCTCCCATAAATGGCCATGGTGACCGCCTTCCTACTTCTAAGAAGGGTATTTACCAATCCTGTTGAAAAGCCCTGTCCAGCTAATAGTTGCCATTCAAACGCCAAGCCGTCAAATTGAGGGCTGGATCGTGGAGGTGATGAACTGGTCCCTGAGAGAGGAGATGTGGGTCATCTGGGAGAATCCAAGGATCCACCAGAGACATCCTCTGAAGCCAGTAAAACCATTCTCTTTTCAGCCAGAAAGGGGCAATGAGAACAACATTGGCACGGTCATCTCTTATTTTCCGGAGTACTGAAGGTAATAGAATTAGGGGAGGAAATGCATAAAGGAGACTTGCCGACCAGGATATCTGGAAGGCATCGATTGTAACTGGACTGTCTCTGGAGTTGAGTGAGCAGAACTTGTCCACCTTTCGATTCGCTTTGGTGGCGAACACGTCCAGTACAGGTACACCCCACAGAAGCGTGATCTGGTGAAAGATTTCTGGGTGCAGGGACCATTCCCCCTAACTGAGACAGTGCCTGCTGAGGAAGTCTGCTTCCTCGTTGTCTGTTCCTTTGATATGAAGAGCTATTAAGGAGAGATGTTGTTTGGCCAGCTGGAAGATTTACAGAGGCAGAGTCAGAAGTGATTGGGACCTGGTGCCTCCCTGATGGTTGACATATGCCACTGTCACCTTGTTGTCCGAAAGGATCTGACCATGGTGTCCCTGCAAGGATGGCAGGAACCCTTCCAGTGCTTTTAGGACCGCCATGAGTTCTCTGTAGTTGGAGGATTGTGTGACTAACTGATCGTCCCAGTGTCCTTGAAGCACTTGTTAGCACAGATGGGCTCCCCACCACCAACGACTAGCATCTGTGACTATCGTGTCCGTGACTTGGGAAAGCCAAGGAACCCCTGTCTGTAGGTGAGAAGTGTCTTGCCACCAGCCAAGGGAGTGCAAAGTGTCTTCTGACAGGGTCATTTTCTGTTCCAAACAGATGCCAAACTGTAGTAAACTTCCATCTGTAGGACTCTTGAATGCAGTTGGTCCCACCATACTCCCGGAATGCAAGAGGCGAGAGTTCCGACTAGTGACATAGCCTGTCGTAAGGTCATGCATGAGTGACACCGTACTGAAGAGAGTTAGGTCAGGATCCTGGTTATCTTTTCCTCAGGCAGGTGGCACAATTGCCTGGTTGAATCCAAGATGAGACCTAGGAAGACTTGACAGTAAAGAGGTTGAAGTCTGGACTTCTCTCGATTCACCACCCATCCCAGGCCTTCCAGGATTGAGATGACCCTGGACACCTGATCTGCACATTGCTTCTCCGACTAACCCACTATTAGGAAGTCGTCGAGGTACGGGATGAGTAAAACGTCCTGTTCTCTGACATGTGCCATGACCTCCGTGATGACCTTTGTGAAGATTCTTGGGGCCATAGAAAGCCCGAATGGCAGCGCTAAGACCTGGAAGTGTCGCAGCCTCCCTGACATGGGCAGTGCGAATCTGAGAAACTGCCGGTGAGTCGGGTAAATAGGGATGTGATAATAGGCGTCCCTTAGGTCGAGAACTGCCATAAAATACTCTGGATATAACAGCCGGATAGTTGACTTTATGGTCTCCATTTTGAAGGCTTGCTGCACCAGATGGCAATTCAATTTCTTTAGGTTTATGATGGTACGGAAGAAGGAGTCCGGTTTCTGAATAAGAAACAAAGGGGACTAAAAACCTTCCCCCTCCTGTCCCTTGGGGACTTCTTGGATGACCTTCTTTGAGAGGAGAGTTATCACTTCTGTTTCTAAGGCTTGCTGCCTCACTGTGGACCGTAAGGATGTTAAAATTAGAGACTCCTGAGGGGGCGAACTGAACTCCAACTTCACACCCTCCGCCACTATCTGAAGGAGCCATTTGTTGGATGAAATTGTATTCCAGGCATGTAGGAAGTGGGACAACCTGCCCCCCACCTGATGTCTGGCGTCATTGTGTTGGTTTGCTCTTATTGTCGGAGTGTTTGCCAAAGAGAAAACCTGAGATAGTCTTTCTGTGGACTTTCCATGAACCTGTGTTTTCTGGGGCTTTTCACTGAAAAATTGACGTCTCCGAAAGGGCCAGCTCCAAGAGGATGTCACAGGCAAAACTGGAAACCCTTTCTTCTTGTCAGATGCCCTAGTGAGGAGGTTATCCAGGCCAGATCCAAAGAGATATGTACCCTCACATGGCATGCCACACAGCCGTCCTTTGGACTGGACATCACCTTTCCAATTTTTCAGCCAGAGAGCCCTTCTTGCAGAATTGGAAAGTGCTGCTGATCTGGCGGAAAGTTTCAAGGAATCTACCGAGGCATCCGCCATAAAGGCTGCAGCACCCTGTATTAATGGCAATGATGAGATGATATCCTTCCTCGGTGTGTCATTTTTCAACTGGTCTTTTAATTGTTGAAGCCATACCATCAACGACCAGGCTACGCAGGTGCTTGTCACCGCAGGGCGTAATCCACCCGCTGTTGATTCCCAAGTTCCTCTCAGAAAACCATCAGCCTTTCTATCCAGCTGATCCTTAATAGACCCCATATCTTCAAATGGTAATGTAGTGGAGCGTGAAGCTTTGGCAATGGCGACATCAATCTTTGGTGTTCTATCCCAAGATGTAGATGCCTCTCCGTCCATTGGGTACTTCCTCTTAAGGGAGGAGGAAAGATTCATCCTCCTATCCACTTTTCCCCACTGATCATCAATAAGACCTTGTACCTTTTGGGGAATAGGAAAACCTTTAAGTTTTTTGGAATCCAATCCCCCAAACATGACATCCTGGGTTGATTCGGGTCCCCTGGGGTCCACCATCACCATAGTTGATCTCACCACCTTCACTAAGGGGCCCACATCAGCAGTAGGGAAACAAGGTCTACTCCCTCGTCTGTAGAGGAGGAGGAGTCTGATTCGGACGAGGAGGATCCTGATGGGGCCGATGACCTAGAGTCGTGAGCCGATCCCGCCAAGGTATCAGGAGTGGATAGCTTAAGGTGACGAGACTTCTTGTGTCTCTTCCCCCCCTTGAGGGATTTTAGGGATTCCTGTACCTCTGCTCGGATAATGGTCCGCAATTCTGAGGAAAACCCTGGGCCTTCTTTGATTAGGGTCTGCTGGATACAGTCCACACAGAGGACTTTGGTGTAATCAGGTGACAGAGTGGAGTGGCATACTGCACATTCCTTATGACGCTGCTTGGAGGTACACTTTTTCTGCACCTAACAAGAAAAAGGGGAACATTGGAAATGGGGCCTTAGTAATCATGTCTGACCATGAGGTTCACTCACCCCCCTTAACTCCTGGGCAATACCGGATCTGGAGGTGGAATTTTCTCCCCTGACCTGTTCCTCCTGGAACCAACCGACCGACAGCTGCCTGGACTGGAAACGGTAGTCTTGGATCGTTCAGCTGAGCCTCGTCCTGAGCCACGTTGCGGTGACTCCTTGCGCTGCTCTTTGCTGCGGGGTGAATCTCCTGCCATAATGATAATGGGAGAAGAAAAACTCACCTGTCCTGTTCGTCGGCCACGGTTTTTAAGGGAAAGCTCCGGTTCATTGGCCATCTTGGAACGGAGTGCGCATGCGTTCCCCAGTCACTTCCTGGTCGCTCTGCGCCTGTCACCAGGGTCCCCGCATCACTTCCGGACTCCGCAGGGGCAAGCCTTCCAGCGGCCGCCGTGAGTGCGCACAGCTCCAGCTCCAGTCACTTCCTGGTCGCTCTGCGCCTGTCACCAGGGTCCCCGCATCACTTCCGGACTCCGCAGGGGCAAGCCTTCCAGCGGCTGCCGTGAGTGCGCACAGCTCCAGCTCCAGGCCCGCGCCTCACCGCCGCAGAGGTCTGAGACCGAGGTAGGGTGCATCCAGGCCTGAACACCGACTTCTGGTGAGTACTAGGCTACCACACCGGGTCGGACCTGGGACAGCAATGGGTTGTCCATACCAGGACAGGAAACTAAACTGATGTGGAGGAGAGGTACCACCTTTTTATCAGTGGGTTTCCTGTCCTGATGTGGGCGGAACCTATCTCTCAGGTGGTGCTGTCATGGGCGGAAGGGAAAACTCTGGTGCTTAAAAGGTCCTAAAGTCAACCTGACAGCTGATACATGCTGCCCGATCCACAGTCAGCCAATATCAGGCACTGCCTGCATGATTTCAGCCATATATGATTAACTCTAAAACACTGCAACGTTTCAGAGAAAAACATACTTTAAAGGGAACCAATCACCAGGATTTTCGTATATAACGTAAAGCCAGTGCTATACTGGCACTATCAGGCTGATTCTATACATACCTGTAATGGTTAGCTCGGATGTTTAGGTTTTGAAAACCAAGAAAGTAAAGTTTATAAAATCATCAGCTTCTTGAGTGACAGCAGCTGAGGATCAGATAATATCTGGGGAGAAATGCATAGTTATCCCCTCCCCCTGTTAGAATTAGCATGTGTATTGTACAATCGACCTAGCAGGACCTGTGGTGAGGTCATACCCATGTGACCAGAAGGGACGGGCATCAGGAAGCAACATGTTTCTGTTGGCTGAGCCCCCGCCCCTTCTGGTCATATGGGTATGACCTCACCACAGGTCCTTCTAGGTCGATTGTATACTTATGATAATTCTAACAGAGGGAGTGGATAACTATGCATACCCCCCAGCTATTACAATGTCTAACAGGTATATCCCTATACATGTATGGAGAGACCCGTGCCTCCAGGGGAGCTGTGGGTTGAAGCCGCAGGACTGTCTGACTAGCCTCCCATGTGATTCGGTCTCTGGAAGCTTGTAAAGTTTATTTTTCTCTGTTTTGTTTTTGATATTTCTTCGTATTTATCTTTGCCAAAACTTTAAAGTTAACTTTGTGGGGAAAGCCCATTTAAAGTTTATTTTAATCAATAGATCTTGGAATGATAATAATTTCATCAATTTGGATATGTTTTAAAAAATGTTCCTGTGCCGAGATAATATTGTATATGTGTTCCAGCTATGTACTTTGTGATGGCTGTGCCTGACTGTACAAGGACAAGGCCTGATCATACCACATCTAGACAGGAAAGGACGCAAAAGAGTATAAATAAATTACAGTACAGGATCATAACTGATTCTTTTTGTGAAGTAAAACATGTCCCTTCCTGTTTTTAAAACATATTTATTTTTCGAAAAACCACTTCAGAGGTGTGGCATATCAAGATGCTGATCAGACATGATTATTGCACAAACACACTGGTTTTCTGACCCCCCTGGACCCTCCCAATACTATAAAACTGCACACTTTAGAGTGGCCTTTTATTGTGGCCAGCCTAAAGGCACACCTGTGCAATAATCAGGCTGTCTAATCAGCATCTTGTTTTGCCATACCCATGAGATGGATGGATTATCTTGGCAAACACAGATTTAGATAAATTTGTAAATAATATTTGGGAGAAAAAGGCCATCTGTGTACGTAGAAAAAGTAGATTCAAGTTTTTAAGGATTTAAGTTCAGCTCATGGAAAATGGGAGCAAAACCAAAAAGCGTTGCATTTATATATTTCTCACAAACATACACACACACACACACACACACATACACACAAACACACACACACACACACACACACACACACACACACACAGTGTAGAAAGGGTTCCCAGCCTTTGGTTCAGGAACCATATGTGGCTTGCAGACCCATCATGTCTGGCTCACAGCTGAGTCAGCTTATTGCACTAGAATCAGGATGTTTCGACTGAACTATAACACTCTTATAAGAATGGACAAACCAGGGAAGATCCACAGGTCCCAAAACAGGCTAGTACTTGCCCTAGACCTGACGCTGATTTGTCCCTGCCTGACAGAAAGAGTTGGCACCCTAAAATCATATAATGGTGCCCCCACCCATCGATGGCTGACCCTGACTATCCTTAACTGCACCCTAAGCTTTAAACCAAGTGTAACTTAAAAACAGCAATAAATATAAATGGAGTGCATACAAGCAGATGGTGAGACACAGGGCTAGGAACATGCAAACAGTCGTACAGGAATCATGGAATAAAAAAAAAAACAAAAAGAATAACGTGGAAACCCTCCCAAAACGAAATTAAAGAAAATAGGAGATAACTGCGAAACGATTCACACAAGCTGCATGGAATAGCAATAGTCTCAGTAAGAAAACCTTAACCAGGAAGCTTGGACTCCAGACAACCATACATCCAGAAATGTAACCAGCACCGAGACATGTGAGTATTAAGTATAAATAGCCCCTCCCAAAATGTGATTGGGTAAACGAAACGAGAAAGTGCACACAACTGAATAGAAGTAAAACAGGAAGGCAAAGCATTATAAATAGTGATGGGCGGACTTGCAGATAACCGGGATTGGCGAGTCTAACCGGGTTAAAAAAAAAACCAAAATGGTTTCGGTCCAGAATTGATCTCTGATATTTGGCCATATGCTGGTCCCCATATAAGTTTATGGAGGCCAATTTCCGGCGCTTACAAATGGTGGTAGAAGGGATAGGTGGATAAGAGCAAGCGCTTTATACTTACCAGTCTCCTGCACTGCTGTAACTGCTTCCGTGGCTGCTCTTTCTACTTCTGGGGCCTCTCATTATTGCTCATCCATATGTAATAATTAACAATAATTATAATTAATAATACTGTACTGCTGTCCCCACCCACCGGCAGTCAGACACACCCCCAGCCTGTGTAACAGCGTGTCTGACTGCTTGCAATCACAGACCTTGTCTGCGGGTTCCTATCGTGGTGTAAAAATAAATAAAATAAAAAATTGGCATAGGGTCCCCCCATATTAAGATACCCAGTACAGATAAAGTATACAGCTACAGGCTGCAGCTCCCAGCTGTGCGCTTATCATGGCTGTGTATCAAAATAAGAACCAAATGTGTCTCTTTTTAAATAAATAATCTAAAAAATTGGCATGCAGTCCCCTTCAATTTTGATAACCAGCCATGATAAAGCTGACAACTGGGGGCTAGTATTCTCAGGCTGAGAAGGCGCATGCTTATTCGGCCCCCCAGCCTAAAAATAGCAGCCTACAGCCGCTCAGGACTGCTGCATCCATTAAATGCGACAATCTCAGCACTTTACCCAACACTTCTCAACTGCCCTGGTGTGATGGTAATAAGGGGTTAATAGCAGCTCCTAGCTGCTATTAAGACTTAGATTAATAATGAGAGGTGTCTATGAGACCACCCCACTACTAATTTGTAAATAAAACAAAATAAACACAAACACCGAAAAAATCCTTTACTTTATACAAAATACAAAAAAACCTCTTTCACCAATTTATTAACCCCCAAAACACCCAGGTCCAATGTAATCCATACAAGATCCCACAACGATTCCAGCTCTGCTACATCTGAAGTGACAGCGAACGGGCATAGAACATGACTGCCCGCTGTGAGCTTCAAGCAGAGACTGAACCACGCTATGAGTCGTGATGTCACTCAGGTTAATTATGGTCACGGTTGGAGGTTCCTACGGTCCTCCACCTGTGATCACAGCTAACCTGACCTCAGTAAACTCAAGTGAAGTCACTGACTTCACAGACCTGCATCTCCTGGCAGAAAACCGTGTTTTTTGCCAAGAGATGCAGATTTGGTGCTGACATTTTTGCACCATATTCCTGCACCCAATCTACACCTCCTGGTAGAAGATCACATCACTACTGCATCATACTGCATGCGGTTTTGATGTGTTTTGTTTTTTTTTGCCTGGACGTGTAGATTTGATGCATGAATATGGTGTAAAAATGTCATCACCAAATTTGCATTTCTTTCCCCAAAAATGCAAAAAAAAAACGGTTTTGATGCCATTTCGGTGCAGTTTTCTGCCAGGTGTACATTTGGTGCTGAAATGTCTGCACCAGATTTCAGCACCAAATTTGCACCTCCTGGCAGAAAACCACACCGAAACTGCATCAAAACTATTTTTTTTTTGCATTTTTGGGCCAAAATATACAAATTTGGTGATGAAATTTTTACACCATATTCCTGCACCCAATCTTGGCAAAAAGAACATATAGCAACAATACTGCATCATACCGCATAGTGATGCATTTTTTTTGCCAGGAGGTGTAGATTTGGTGCAGGAATATACTGTAGAAATCTCAGCACCAAATCTGCAGCTCTTGGCAAAAAATCTACAGTTTTCTGCCAGGAGATGCAGGTTTGTGAGGTCACTGAGTTTACTGAGGTAAGGTTACCTGCGATCACAAGTGGAGAACTGTGGGAACCTCCAGTTATGCCCGCAAATAACCTGAGTAACGTCACCGCTTATCACTGCTGCTCAGACATTCTCTGCTAAAGCTCACCTCACAGTGGGCGGTCATGCTCTATGACCGCTCGCTGTCACTTCAGATGTAGTAGAGCTGTAATAATCGTAAGACCTTGTGTGGACCTGGTGTTTTCGGGATGAAAAAAGGGTGTTTTTTTGTATTTTAATTCAAATAAAGGATTTTTTGGTGTTTGTGTTTTCTTTTCACTTACAGATTAGTAATTAGGAGTCTCAAAGACTCCTCCCATTACTAATCTAGGGCTAAGTGGCAGCTGTGAGCTTCCATTAACTCTTTATTACCCCAACTGACACCGCAGCAGGACAAACGGGAAGAGCCAGGTAAGGTTCCAGGATTGGCGCATCTATGGATGCGACAATCCTTGGCGACTGCAGGCGGCTATTTTTATGCTGAGGGGGACAATAAACATGTGTCTACCCAGCCTGATAATACCATCCCCCAGCTGTTTGGCTTTATCAAAATTGGGGGGACCACATACCATTTTTTAAAATTATTTATTTAAATAATATTAAAAAAAAGCTGCATGTGGTTGCTCTTATTTTGATACACAACCAAGATAAGCTCACGGCTGGGGGTTTCAGCCGTATGTTTTATCTGTGCTGGGTATCATAATATGGGGGGACTCTATGACAATTTTTTATGTATTTAGTTTTACACCAATGTAGAGCTGCAGACGGGATCTGTGATTGCAAGCAGTCAGACACGCTGTCACACAGGGTGGGGACGTCTGACTGCAACCAATCACAGATGCCAGGACTGCCAGTGGGTAGGAAAGCAGTACATATGGATGAGAGATAATAAGCGGCCCTGGAAGTAGAATTAGCGGCAGCGGGAGCAGTTGCAATTGCGCCGGAGACTGGTAAGTATAACGCACTTGCTTTATTCTGATTTTCTTTATTTTTCCTTTATTATTTTTTTATTTTCCGAGTTGCCGGATCATTACCTGGAGTTCCCTGAAAACTCTGGGCCCGGCGCTCAGGTACATTTGAAAATGCGTGGATCCGGACTTTTAGAGTCCAGGTGTGTCCATCACTAATTAAAAAGAGAAGAGATGTTTCAGCAGATTGACCAACACAAAAGAGGCTGTGGTCCAACCAAGAGGAAAACCAATCAACAACCAGAGATCTTCGGTTTCAACCTTGAAGTGAAGCCATGACAGCAAGTCTAACAAACAGCTATGAACAGCAGCTGTCCACATGGTTAATTTTGTGAGTAGCCCCTTATAGAGGAAAATATCTATATGTACATTGAGTGCCTTGAAAAGTATTTATAACCTGTGAACGTTTGCAAATTGTTTCACATGACACCCACAAACTTAAATGTATTTTATTGGGGTTTATAATGTGATATACCAGCACTGAGTAGCAAGTATTTGAGAAATATTTAAAAAAAAAAAATAAATCTGAAAATTGTGATGTGCATTTGTATTCAACCTTTGTTGTCCCCTAAATAAAACCCTGAGTGACCAAATGTCTCCAGAAGTCACATAATTAATAATGAATTTACCTGTGTGTAATTTATTCTCAGTATAATTACAGCTGGTCTGTGAAGGCCCCATAGGTGTGTTTGAGAACATTAGGGATCAAATAGCATCATGAAAACCAAGGAACATGTCAGACAGGTCAGGGATAAAGTTGTGCAGAAGAGTAAAGCAAAGTTAGGTTATAAAAATATGGTCCAAGCTCTGTACATCTCATGGAGCAGTGTTCAATCCATCATCCAAAAATGGGAATATGACAACTGTAAACCTAATCTGGCCTTTATGGAAAAACATAACGAAGAAAGCCATTTTTGAATGCAAGTCATAAAACGTCCTGTTTCCAGCCTGTAAAAATCCATGTAGGGAACAGCTTGCATGTGTTAGAATTTACTCTGGTCAGATGAGACCAAAGTAGAACTTTTTTGGTTAACTGGAAAAAGCTGCATGTGGCGGAAAACTAACTCTGCACATCACCCTAAAAACACCATCCCCACCATCAATCATGGTGGTGGCAGCATCTTTTCTTCAGCAGGGACAGAAGCTGTTCACAGTTGATGTAAAGTTGGATGAAGCTAAATACAGGGCAATCCTGGAGGAAAACCTGTTAGGCTGCGGTGTAAGTTCACCTTCCAGCAGGACAACAACCTTAAACAGCCTGCCATAGCTACAATGGATGGTTTAGATCAAAGCATATTCACATGCATGAATGGTCCAGTCAAAGTCCAGAACTAAATCCCATTGAGAATCTTTGAACATCATAAAAACAAAACTTAGAAAAAGCTGAAATTTAATTTTTTTTTTTAAACCATTTCACCCCATGTGGATTTTTTCCATTTTTCAGTACATTTTCTGGTAAAATGGATGACGGTCAAAACTACAACTCATCCCACAAACGAAGAAAACAAAATCTTTCATACAGCTATGTGGATTGAAAAATAATTGAAGGGGTTGTCCACTACTAGGACAATCCCTGCTGATTCCTGTGAGGAAAGAGTTAACTAAAATTGAATAGATGGATATTCATGCTGCTTTGCAAGGTGCACAAACAAGCCCACCTACGTTCAGACGCTGAAAGCGGATTCAAGGACTCTGAATGTTATGTCTTGCCAAAAGAACAGAGATAAGACTTGTGTCTAGTCAAGGACAAATGCTTTACCGAGAAACGAAAGTTATGCCTTTGTACACGACATAGCTACGCCCCTTTTAGGTTGATAAACCCTGTATGTGAAAATAAATTAGCAGTCTTCGGAGCGCACACTCCTTTGCCTTATGTGCAGATATTAGCGTCTGTCTGTTGAGGGAAGGTTGAGGGAAGCTGAGGGGGGGGGCCCGGGACTCCCTCTGCACTTGGTCATCGCTGGCAACAGTTGTGACCTATTGGTCAACCTAACATTCCCAAAAGCCTATTCTCCTCTCCTGTGCCGGTGCAGTTCCAGCGGTGTTGGCACTCGCTCTCCTGGGACTTCCGTGAGGTTATGACATGAGCCCCATGCCCAATACCGCCGGCTTCTATCCGTCTTCAGACATTTTAGTGAGAAAGTGAGAGCTGTGGCTGATGCTCACCCATGGGGATCACTTATACGCCTGAAGAGGGCAGCCGGGGGTCACTGGACGCGGGGCTCACATCACAACCTCGCGGAAGTCTCGGGAGGGCGAGTGCTGACACCGCTAGAATTGCGCTGGCATCAGAAGGGGTATAGGTTTTTTTAATGAGGAAGGAAAGAAAGATAGAAAATCGGGAAAGGATTACAATACTTAAAAAAATAATTCTTACACACACAACAACACACACATATACATACATAGCTACACACACAACATACATACATACACACATATACATACATAGATACACACACACACATATATATATATATATATACATACATACACACACACATACATATACACACACACATACATATACATATATATACACACACACACACACACACACACACATATATATACACACACACACAGGGCTGTATTTTGCCTTCGTGCTGCCCTAGGCACTTTAAGTGGTCGCGCCCCTTAGTGACAACGTAAAACTGAGTTTTCGCACACGACATCTGTTTAAGGCAGATCTACTCTGTAGCACACTTTAAAAGTATCAATAAGAAACGAACCCCCCCCCCCCAATGGGAATCACCACAGGCACATCAAAACATAGCATGAGTATAAAATATTCCCACCACACCGTCCCCACTTATATACTGTGACTGTGACACTGCCCCTAATAAACACCACACTGCCCTCCCTTATAAACTACTGTATATCCACCACACCTTCCTCGATTATGAAATATGATCTGTACATTGTGAGGAGGGAGCAGCATGATGTGAGGACAATGTCCCATGCATGCTGCCCCCTCCTCACAATATCCCATGCATGCTGCCCCCTCCTCACAATGTCCCATGCATGCTGCCCCCTCCTCACAATGTCCCATGCATGCTGCCCCCTCCTCACAATGTCCCATGCATGCTGCCCCCTCCTCACAATGTCCCATGCATGCTGCTCCCTCGTCACAATGTCCCATGCATGCTGCTCCCTCCTCACAATGTCCCATGCTTGCTGCCCCCTCCTCACAATGTCCCATGCTTGCTGCCCCCTCCTCACAATGTCCCATGCATGCTGCCCCCTCCTCACAATGTCCCTTGCATGCTGCCCCTCCTCACAATGTCCCATGCATGCTGCTCCCTCCTCACAATGTCCCATGAATGCTGTTCCCTCCTCACAATGTCTCATGCATGCTGCCCCCCTCCTCACAATGTCTCATGTATGCTGCTCCCGCCTCACAATGTCCCATGCATGCTGCTCCCTCCTCACAATGTCCCATGAATGCTGCTCCCTCCTCACAATGTCTCATGCATGCTGCCCCCTCCTCACAATGTCTCATGTATGCTGCTCCCGCCTCACAATGTCCCATGCATGCTGCTCCCTCCTCACAATGTCCCATGCATGCTGCTCCCTCCTCACAATGTCCCATGAATGCTGCTCCCTCCGCACAATGTCTCATGCTTGATGCTCCCTCCTCACAATGTCCCATGCATGCTGCTCCTTCCTCACAATGTCCCATGCATGCTGCTCCCTCCTCACAATGTCTCATGCATGCTGCCCCCTCCTCAGTGTCCCATGCATGCTGCCCCCTTCTCACAATGTCTCATGCATGCTGCCCCCTCCTCAGTGTCCCATGCATGCTGCCCCCTTCTCACAATGTCCCATGCATGCTGTCCCTCTCCATGAGCTCCTAATGCTGCCTTCCTCTTTTCCATAATGAGACCTTCATGTTGCCCCACTCATGCTAAGACCACCACACTAACGCTTATGCTGAGACCCCCCCCACACACACTACCCCACTCTTGATATTGACTCCCCTACATTGCTCCACTCCATACTGATCCCACACATGCTGCCCCTTCTTCACAATGAGCTCCCAATGCT